>NC_092101.1:44039573-44184573 GCF_045679555.1 Salvelinus alpinus | reverse complement strand
AAGTTAACCTGGTTCATCTGGAAGCTGCACCAGCGTGGCTGTAGAAGAACTGCTCGTCTGGCCGGATGCCGTAGACCGTGGCGGGTCGCTGTCCAGGGGTCACCGTCGACTGCCCAAACATATCCATATTCATACTGCAGGGACATAAACACACACACCTACTGTATGTGTCAGCCCCACAGACAGGAGTCAACATGATGTGAGATGGGTTTAGATACCACAAGGTGGCGCTCTGAGACAGTGAACCATTCAGCAACACAACCAGAACACATGGAAGAAGAGAAGGGGTCATAGTATAATGGAAGGTAAAATATAAGCTCATTATAAAACTTCATGCAATATATATCTCACCTAATACATGTTCTGCCATAACAATGGAGCTCTGTGACAGGGCACATCTAGCTGCAGCCAACTACATAAAACAGTTAAATGTCAAAACACAGTTCCATTACAGAGGAGGCCAACAGCCAGACACTCTAACCTGCGTTCCCTCCACCCGCCCAGCAACCCCGGCCTGTTTGGGGAATGATAAAGGGGCTGTAGCTACAACTGTACAAATCAGTTACCACGGGGGTGTGGATACAACTGTACAAATCAGTTACCATGGGGGTGTGGATACAACTGTACAAATCAGTTACCATGGGGGTGTGGATACAACTGTACAAATCAGTTACCATGGGGGTGTGGATACAACTGTACAAATCAGTTACCATGGGGGTGTGGATACAACTGTATAAATCAGTTACCATGGGGGTGTGGATACAACTGTATAAATCAGTTACCATGGGGGTGTGGATACAACTGTATAAATCAGTTACCATGGGGGTGTGGATACAACTGTATAAATCAGTTACCATGGGGGTGTGGATACAACTGTATAAATCAGTTACCATGGGGGTGTGGATACAACTGTACAAATCAGTTACCATGGGGGTGTGGATACAACTGTACAAATCAGTTACCATGGGGGTGTAGCTACAACTGTACAAATCAGTTACCACGGGGGTGTGGATACAACTGTATAAATCAGTTACCATGGGGGTGTGGATACAACTGTACAAATCAGTTACCATGGGGGTGTGGATACAACTGTACAAATCAGTTACCATGGGGGTGTGGATACAACTGTACAAATCAGTTACCATGGGGGTGTGGATACAACTGTACAAATCAGTTACCACGGGGGTGTGGATACAACTGTATAAATCAGTTACCACGGGGGTGTGGATACAACTGTATAAATCAGTTACCATGGGGGTGTGGATACAACTGTATAAATCAGTTACCATGGGGGTGTGGATACAACTGTATGAATCAGTTACCACGGGGGTGTGGATACAACTGTATAAATCAGTTACCATGGGGGTGTGGATACAACTGTATAAATCAGTTACCATGGGGGTGTGGATACAACTGTATAAATCAGTTACCATGGGGGTGTGGATACAACTGTATAAATCAGTTACCATGGGGGTGTGGATACAACTGTATAAATCAGTTACCACGGGGGTGTGGATAAAACTGTACAAATCAGTTACCACGGAGGTGTGGATACAACTGTACAAATCAGTTACCACGGGGGTGTGGATACAACTGTACAAATCAGTTACCATGGGGGTGTGGATACAACTGTATAAATCAGTTACCACGGGGGTGTGGATACAACTGTACAAATCAGTTACGATGGGGGTGTGGATACAACTGTACAAATCAGTTACCATGGGGGTGTGGATACAACTGTATAAATCAGTTACCACGGGGGTGTGGATACAACTGTACAAATCAGTTACCACGGGGGTGTGGATACAACTGTACAAATCAGTTACCATGGGGGTGTGGATACAACTGTATAAATCAGTTACCACGGGGGTGTGGATACAACTGTATAAATCAGTTACCATGGGGGTGTGGATACAACTGTACAAATCAGTTACCATGGGGGTGTGGATACAACAGTACAAATCAGTTACCATGGGGGTGTGGATACAACTGTATAAATCAGTTACCATGGGGGTGTGGATACAACTATACAAATCAGTTACCATGGGGGTGTAGCTAAAACTGTACAAATCAGTTACCATGGGGGTGTGGATACAACTGTACAAATCAGTTACCATGGGGGTGTGGATACAACTGTATAAATCAGTTACCACGGGGGTGTGGATACAACTGTATAAATCAGTTACCACGGGGGTGTGGATACAACTGTATAAATCAGTTACCATGGGGGTGTGGATACAACTGTATAAATCAGTTACCATGGGGGTGTGGATACAACTGTATAAATCAGTTACCATGGGGGTGTGGATACAACTGTACAAATCAGTTACCATGGGGGTGTGGATACAACTGTACAAATCAGTTACCATGGGGGTGTGGATACAACTGTATAAATCAGTTACCATGGGGGTGTGGATACAACTGTATAAATCAGTTACCATGGGGGTGTGGATACAACTGTATAAATCAGTTTCCACGGGGGTGTAGATACAACTGTACAAATCAGTTTCCACGGGGGTGTGGATACAACTGTACAAATCAGTTACCATGGGGGTGTGGATACAACTGTACAAATCAGTTACCACGGGGGTGTGGATACAACTGTACAAATCAGTTACCATGGGGGTGTGGATACAACTGTACAAATCAGTTACCATGGGGGTGTGGATACAACTGTACAAATCAGTTACCATGGGGGTGTGGATACAACTGTATAAATCAGTTACCACGGGGGTGTGGATACAACTGTACAAATCAGTTACCACGGGGGTGTGGATACAACTGTACAAATCAGTTACCATGGGGGTGTGGATACAACTGTATAAATCAGTTACCACGGGGGTGTGGATACAACTGTATAAATCAGTTACCATGGGGGTGTGGATACAACTGTACAAATCAGTTACCATGGGGGTGTGGATACAACAGTACAAATCAGTTACCATGGGGGTGTGGATACAACTGTATAAATCAGTTACCATGGGGGTGTGGATACAACTATACAAATCAGTTACCATGGGGGTGTAGCTACAACTGTACAAATCAGTTACCATGGGGGTGTGGATACAACTGTACAAATCAGTTACCATGGGGGTGTGGATACAACTGTATAAATCAGTTACCACGGGGGTGTGGATACAACTGTATAAATCAGTTACCACGGGGGTGTGGATACAACTGTATAAATCAGTTACCATGGGGGTGTGGATACAACTGTATAAATCAGTTACCATGGGGGTGTGGATACAACTGTATAAATCAGTTACCACGGGGGTGTGGATACAACTGTACAAATCAGTTACCATGGGGGTGTGGATACAACTGTACAAATCAGTTACCATGGGGGTGTGGATACAACTGTATAAATCAGTTACCATGGGGGTGTGGATACAACTGTATAAATCAGTTACCATGGGGGTGTGGATACAACTGTATAAATCAGTTTCCACGGGGGTGTGGATACAACTGTACAAATCAGTTTCCACGGGGGTGTGGATACAACTGTACAAATCAGTTACCATGGGGGTGTGGATACAACTGTACAAATCAGTTACCACGGGGGTGTGGATACAACTGTACAAATCAGTTACCATGGGGGTGTGGATACAACTGTACAAATCAGTTACCATGGGGGTGTGGATACAACTGTACAAATCAGTTACCATGGGGGTGTGGATACAAAGGAGGAAAAGCTGTCCGATTTCACGGTCGGTCGTCTCTCTTCTCTGACCAGCTGGTCTGAATGTTCAGCTGTGTGGTCGGTCAACACGACCGTCTCGTTACCTCAGACTGGGTGTGAGTTAGTTAACTAGACAGAGTGAGTTAACCCCTCGACAAACGACAGCATGTCCCTTCTCTTCCCCTCCACCCTGCTTGTTCCCCCTCTCTCTTGGTCTATACGCAGTCAGTCGCTGGCCGACCGGGCCGGACATCCTCTAGCTCTCTAAAATACGAGCTGTTTGCTTTGCCCCTGCGAGCGGCCATAATTACGTGTTGTTTTTAACCCAAATCACTTCCAGCGATCAGTTACGCACCCTGCACCTCCTCTTCCCCATGCCCCATCCCTCCCTCCTTCACTGGGCAGAAATATGTATTTTTCCTTTCCGCACGCTACGGCTGTCAGGGGGGATTTGAGAAGCTAAAAGAGCCTGGAGAAACACTGGAGCTCTGAGTAACACAGGCTGCCTCACAGGCTACCTCGATAGCTGGCCTGTCTGCCTCACAGGCTACCTCGATAGCTGGCCTGTCTGCCTCACAGGCTGCCTCGATAGCTGGCCTGTCTGCCTCACAGGCTGCCTCGATAGCTGGCCTGCCTACCTCACAGGCTACCTCGATAGCTGGCCTGCCTGCCTCACAGGCTACCTCGATAGCTGGCCTGCCTACCTCACAGGCTACCTCGATAGCTGGCCTGCCTGCCTCACAGGCTACCTCGATAGCTGGCCTGCCTGCCTCACAGGCTGCCTGGATAGCTGGCCTGCCTACCTCACAGGCTGCCTGGATAGCTGGCCTGCCTACCTCACAGGCTACCTCGATAGCTGGCCTGCCTGCCTCACAGGCTGCCTGGATAGCTGGCCTGCCTACCTCACAGGCTGCCTGGATAGCTGGCCTGCCTACCTCACAGGCTGCCTCGATAGCTAGCCTGCCTACCTCACAGGCTGCCTGGATAGCTGGCCTGCCTCCCTCACAGGCTGCCTGGATAGCTGGCCTGCCTACCTCACAGGCTGCCTCGATAGCTAGCCTGCCTGCCTCACAGGCTGCCTGGATAGATGGCCAGCCTACCTCACAGGCTGCCTCGATAGCTGGCCTGCCTACCTCACAGGCTGCCTCGATAGCTGGCCTGCCTGCCTCACAGGCTGCCTGGATAGCTGTCCTGCCTGTCTGACTACACCCTGGGCCGAGGAGAAAGAGAGACAGAGACACAGCTGGACCTCAGGTCAGCGCCTGGATTCTGGTTCTGGTGGTAGGGTTGTGGAGGAAAGGTTCAAATGACCACATTACAATAAAGAGGACCAGTTGATCAACAACTCCCTCACGCACTTCCTCATTCAGTGATGTGAGACATAAATCAGCTCGTCTCTCACCTCATTCCAGGCGCGTGTGTTGTGACATTTTAAGAGGGAGGGTTGTGTTCGCAGACAAAGGGCCCTAGTGTTCCCAGCCTGGCCCTGCAGGACCCAGCCGGGATGAGGGTGTAGGGGTGAGGCATTGGGGACACATTCTACAGGGGGCGGAGCCGTAGTGCACAGGAAGAGAATCAGGCCTTTTCCTCTGCTCCCATGACCCTCTGCTCCCTCCAAGCCCATACATACGTCTGTCTCCTCCAGCCTCACCTCTCTCCGGCCCTCGCTCTCACCCCACAATGCTTTGATCTCTCCCCAGGCTGTCACTCTTCAGGTTACAGCTACCCACTGCTCAAGGGCTAAATAATCAGCTCCTCCTCCCTCCCTCTTTCTCTGTCTCACTCTCCTTGCTGTCACTCACTGACAGCCTCTCAAAGCACTCATTGATTCGCCCGTCTGCGTGTCGAGGGGGTCAGAAACTCTCCAATCACACGCTGTTGTGCACCTATAGTGAAACCCAGACACTTCTCTTTCCACGCGGTGACACGAACGGCGCCCTCGTTCAGCCTGCGGCGCTCGGCCCGTTGAGGCTGCTGGGACTTATTTTCATTTTCAGAGGATTGGGCCACTCTCTCTCAACGACCCGGGACAAGAGACATTTTATACAGTTCATATTAAATAGCTTGTTATCATATTTATACAAATAACAGTGATTGTATTAAAATGATTTAAAAGACCCCATTCACACCATGTTTCACACCTAGTTTAAAATAAGCGCTGGAGCTGGCTTTGGTTATTGTGTTAACCTGGATCACTCTGGAGTACACTGGCCAAATTAAAACACTCTCACAGACGCCAATTCCCCCAGCTCGCTCAGTATATTTAAAAGGTATCAGTTACAAAGAGCTGAGAAAAAAGCCTTGTATGCGCTCGCTCTGTTCCTTTCCGTAGCTCTCGCTTTGCTTTCTGTTCCTCCCTCCCTCCCTCCCTCCCTCCCTCCCTCCCTCCCTCCCTCCCTCCCTCCCTCCCTCCATCTAAAGTCTGAAATAACTGTGGCATTCTATCTACTCTCCCCAGCAAGCCTCTCAACAGCAGCCAACACAAACATACTTGCACAGGAAAAAACCTTCAACACGAGCTTTATCGCACGCAAGGAGATGTTCGATAATAAATAAGACAAATTACTCTCAATAAACTCTCCATTTCCACAACTATTCATCATTTTAACAGCATATGAAGTAGAGGAACTAAAAATGTGTTCAACACTACATATTTAGGCCTGTTAGAGCCTGCTCTCTGTCTACATATTAGGCCTGTTAAAGTCTCCTCCCCATCTACATATTAGGCCTGTTAGAGCCTGCTCTCTGTCTACATATTAGGCCTGTTAAAGCCTGCTCCCTGTCTACATATTAGGCCTGTTAGAGCCTGCTCTCTGTCTACATATTAGGCCTGTTAGAGCCTGCTCCCTGTCTACATATTAGGCCTGTTAGAGCCTGCTCCCTGTCTACATATTAGGCCTGTTAGAGCCTGCTCCCTGTCTACATATTAGGCCTGTTAGAGCCTGCACTCTGTCTACATATTAGACCTGTTAAAGCCTGCTCTCTGTCTACATATTAGGCCTGTTAGAGCCTGCTCTCTGTCTACATATTAGGCCTGTTAGAGCCTGCTCCCTGTCTACATATTAGGCCTGTTAGAGCCTGCTCCCTGTCTACATATTAGGCCTGTTAGAGTCTGCTCTCTGTCTACATATTAGGCCTGTTAAAGCCTGCTCCCTGTCTACATATTAGGCCTGTTAAAGCCTGCTCCCTGTCTACATATTAGGCCTGTTAAAGCCTGCTCCCTGTCTACATATTAGGCCTGTTAGAGCCTGCTCCCTGTCTACATATTAGGCCTGTTAAAGCCTGCTCTCTGTCTACATATTAGGCCTGTTAAAGCCTGCTCCCTCGCTACATATTAGGCCTGTTAGAGCCTGCTCCCTGTCTACATATTAGGCCTGTTAGAGCCTGCTCCCTCTCTACATATTAGGCCTGTTAAAGCCTGCTCCCTGTCTACATATTAGGCCTGTTAAAGCCTGCTCTCTGTCTACATATTAGGCCTGTTAAAGCCTGCTCCCTGTCTACATATTAGGCCTGTTAAAGCCTGCTCTCTGTCTACATATTAGGCCTGTTAAAGCCTGCTCTCTGTCTACATATTAGGCCTGTTAAAGCCTGCTCCCTGTCTACATATTAGGCCTGTTAAATCCTGCTCCCTGTCTACATATTAGGCCTGTTAAATCCTGCTCCCTGTCTACATATTAGGCCTGTTAAAGCCTGCTCCCTCGCTACATATTAGGCCTGTTAAAGCCTGCTCCCTCGCTACATATTGGGGATAGAAGTCCAGTCCACCCCCTGCCCTCCTATGCGCTCACCTGCCGGGAAAGCCTCCAGCCTGGCCAATGTCTCCGTTCTGGTAGTCTGTGAAGAACTCTGGGCTGATGGTACCGTCTGCTGGGATGATTCCATCTGGGGGGAGAGACATACACCTCAAAGTTAGAGACAAGTTCATTACTGTACTTCTCTTCTCCTCATCTCGCTCTCTCTCTCTCACTTCATCCATACCACATCCCCCTCTCTTTCTCCCCCCTCCCTCTCTTTCCCTCCTCCTCGCCCTGTCCCTGCGCTGTAGAAAAGGTCAGTCTCTCCAGAATGTCTCTGCCTGTCTCCCTCTCTCCCTCCCTGTATACTTGTGCTGTAGAAAAAGTCAGTCTCTCCAGAATGTCTGCCTCCCTACCCTCCCTCCCTCCATGTATACCTGCGGTGTAGAAGAGGTCGGGTCTCTCCAGAATGTCTCCCTCCCCTCCCTCCCTCCATGTATACCTGCGGTGTAGAAGAGGTCGGGTCTCTCCAGAATGTCTCCCTCCCCTCCCTCCCTCCATGTATACCTGCGGTGTAGAAGAGGTCGGGTCTCTCCAGAATGTCTCCGTTGAGCATGAATGGTTCTCCGTCGTCTCCAAACATGAAAGGTTCTCCGTCGTCTCCCATGGCTCTGCTCTCCACCATCTCTAACCACTGGGAGTTGTGCCAGCGGAACTTCTCACTCTGGATCTTTCTCTCACACTCCTTATCATACTCCTACAATAGACAGAGACAGACAGAGAGAGACATAGAGAGAGAGAAAGACAAATAGAGACAAAGACGGAGAGAGAGAGAAAGAGAGAGAGACACAAAGACGGAGAGAGAGAGAAAGAGAGAGAGACACAAAGACAGAGAGTGAGAGAGAGCGAGCGAGACAGCGAGCGAGACAAACACAGAGAGTGCGAGACAGAGAGAGTGCGAGACAGCGAGAGAGAGACAGCAAGAGAGAGAGAGCGACAGAGCGAGAAAGACAGACGGAGACAGAGAGAGAAGAGACAGAGAGAGAGCGAGACAGAGAGAGAGCGAGAGAGAGAGAGACGTTAGGATGGGTTAGCTTTAGGAGAGTGAGGCCTCCAAACTAAACTAGCAGTGTAATTAGCTGTAGGAGAGTGGCTGGCAGGACATCAGGCAGGGCTGGGGAAACTAAACTAGCAGTGTAATTAGCTGTAGGAGAGTGGCTGGCAGGACATCAGGGAGGGCTGGGGAAACTAAACTAGCAGTGTAATTAGCTGTAGGAGAGTGGCTGGCAGGACATCAGGGAGGGCTGGGGAAACTAAACTAGCAGTGTAATTAGCTGTAGCAGAGTGGCTGGCAGGACATCAGGCAGGGCTGGGGAAACTAAACTAGCAGTGTAATTAGCTGTAGGAGAGTGGCTGGCAGGACATCAGGGAGGGCTGGGGAAACTAAACTAGCAGTGTAATTAGCTGTAGGAGAGTGGCTGGCAGGACATCAGGGAGGGCTGGGGAAACTAAACTAGCAGTGTAATTAGCTGTAGGAGAGTGGCTGGCAGGACATCAGGGAGGGCTGGGGAAACTAAACTAGCAGTGTAATTAGCTGTAGGAGAGTGGCTGGCAGGACATCGGGGAGGGATGGGGAAACTAAACTAGCAGTGTAATTAGCTGTAGGAGAGTGGCTGGCAGGACATCAGGGAGGGCTGAGGAATGGGCCCGAACACTGACTGCTATATTGTTCCATCCAGGGATTGTCAGATCCCCCACAGACTACTAGAGTATCCCACAATGCACTGCTCTGTGTGCCAGCACCCTTATGATGCTGTTATTAATAAAAATGTGGTGTGGTGCGATGGATGGTGCTGCGATGGGGCTGTGTGTGTGTGTGTGTGTGTGTGTGTGTGTGTGTGTGTGTGTGTGTGTGTGTGTGTGTGTGTGTGTGTGTGTGTGTGTGTGTGTGTGTGTGTGTGTGTGTGTGTGTGTGTGTGTGTGTGTGTGTGTGTGTGTGTGTGTGTGTGTGTGTGTGTGTGTAGCTTGGCTGAGGAAGGTTGAGGACATCCACAGATTCTGTTTTCCTTTTTCTGCGGGGGCCATGTGGGAGATAAAGGCCTTCTTTGAGCTGCTGTGCTTCATGCGCTCAGGCCCTGGAGATTAATCATCTAGACCCAGAGCAGAGCCCGCTGACAGCCATTCGAGGCCCAGGCCTCAAACGGACCCATTGTCGCATCGCAGGGCCCAAAGTGGCAGTGACACTTTTAGTCAAAGTGCAGACTTATGACATGGCTAAAGTGGATTAATGACTACACTGCTGATTTCCCCAGGACTATTCGTCTGTAGTAAGGGCTTGATATGAAGCCTAATCCATCATAACCAGAAAGCTGAGCTCATCATGTCTAAGAGTAAAGGAGTCAGCGGATATAAAACAATGTTCAGAGCATTTCCAATGTTCCTCCTTAGAGAAAATCTGAATCTAAGAATATCCCCATGAATTACATTTCTGTCTGACCTAGAAGAACCATCTATACGTAAGTTTCTCTCTCTCTCTGAGGGGTGTGTGTGTGTGATCAAAGAGGAACGAATCAAGAACACACAGTAATGGCGTGTGCTGCTAAGGTAGCCTGCAGCTCTGAAGACTAATGACTGTGTGTGTGTGTGTGTGTGTGTGTGTGTGTGTGTGTGTGTGTGTGTGTGTGTGTGTGTGTGTGTGTGTGTGTGTGTGTGTGTGTGTGTGTGTGTGTGTGTGTGTGTGTGTGTGTGTGT
Source organism: Salvelinus alpinus (assembly GCF_045679555.1). Taxonomy (NCBI): domain Eukaryota; kingdom Metazoa; phylum Chordata; class Actinopteri; order Salmoniformes; family Salmonidae; genus Salvelinus; species Salvelinus alpinus. The sequence goes on along the minus strand of NC_092101.1, from coordinate 44,174,409 downwards.
GTGTCTCTCCAAGGCAGGGTCTGCTTTCTCTCTCACCTTCCCTGTTCTGCTCTGACATTCTCCAGAGCCTGTCCTGGTCTTTCATGTGGTTCACAGCTTAATAGTTCTCACTGATAATTTCAATGAAACACTTCCTCTCCCCCCACTACCTTCCACAGCCCACAACCCGGCTGGCTGTAGTCTACTGCTAATTACACTGATCTCAGGTCTGTGACAGATCACACTATGACTGGGACTTAAAACACACCTGTCAATCAAAATCTGACCCAGGAATTTAGTTTCCCAGTCCAGGCAATCTGAACAGTACCATTTCCTCTGTGCCTACCTACATTAAGTAGGGATGGATCAGGAAAACCAGGATTTTGGCTCAGGTATAAGCCTAGGTCAGTTTCATTTAGAAATGAATGGGAAGAAGAATTACAGAAAAGCAGGAATTGATTCCTGATTCCTGATTAACCATTCATGATATAGGGTAACTTGGGGATGAGGCATTATGCCTAGAGAGGTGACAGACAGACAAACACAGAGACAGAGACAGAGAGACAGATACTCACAGCGATGATGTCCAGTGTGTTGTTACAGACTTTCCGTATCTCAGCGTTCTTGTCATGCATCAGGTCAATGAGGTAGGCAGGAGCCTCTGGAGACAGGGAGTCCAGTAAAGGACAACAGAAGAAGGGAGAGAGAGAGTCCAGTAGAGGACAACAGAGGAAGGGAGAGAGAGAGTCCAGTAGAGGACAACATAGGAAGGGAGAGAGAGAGTCCAGTAGAGGACAACAGAGGAAGGGAGAGATAGAGTCCAGTAGAGGACAACAGAGGAAGAGAGGGAGGGAGAGAGGGAGTCCAGTAGAGGACAACAGAGGAAGGGAAAGAGGGAGTCCAGTAGAGGACAACAGAGGAAGGGAGAGAGGGAGTCCAGTAGAGGACAACAGAGGAAGGGAGAGAGGGTGAGAGAGAGGGAGTCCAGTAGAGGACAACAGAGGAAGGGAGGGGGGGAGAGAGAGTCCAGTAGAGGACAACAGAGGAAGAGAGGGGGGGAGAGAGAGTCCAGTAGAGGACAACAGAGGAAGGGAGAGAGAGAGAGAGAGAGAGAGAGGGAGTCTAGTAGAGGATAACAGAGGAAGGGAGAGAGAGAGAGAGAGAGAGAGAGAGAGAGAGAGAGAGAGAGAGAGAGAGAGAGAGTGTCCAGTAGAGGACAACAGAGGGAGGGAGAGAGGGATACTGTCTCTACATTTCTAGCCCTTTACCCTATCATTTTGCTGTTCTTTCTCCTCAGACACGTCATTCAACGATGTCTGTTTAATCAAGATCACAGTGACAGAAAGAAACGTAGCAAGGAAAGACTCTGCTTTTTCTCTTTCATTTCTTGAAAGGAAACAGTTGCCCTGTGGCCAAATGAACAACTCTTACATTTCCTGTGATGAGAGAGATATTGTAAAGCAGAAAGCCTCTCCCAAGGCAGACCACTTGGTAGAGAGCCCTCTGTAATATTCTCCACAGAAAGAAAAACATGTAGAAAATATTACCGCAAGCCATTTGTAATTTTACGTACACCGCCTCTGATTCCAGCTGTACAGCATTACACTGTGTGGAGCACTGAGGTCATTGATAGGGTGATTTTTATTGCGACGGAAACTCACATTGAAAGAAGCAGAGACATGGTATAGGGTGGTACTGTTGGTTACCACGGTAACACATAATACAGTACAGAGTGAGGTAAATATGGGGTGAAGTTTTAAGTGATTTCGGAGTAGGACATTGAGGGATCCTTTGGGCTGTAGTTCTGAGATGAATTGTATTGTGGGAAGAGAAAGGATACGTGTGTCCTTGATGATGACGTCCCTGGTGGCCTGGTGAAACACCATCTGGTAGAACACATAGACGATCTGACACACAAACTCATCATCCTCCTGTTGGGCTATAGGGAGAGAGAGACAGACAGACAGACAGACAGACAGACAGACAGACAGACAGACAGAGGTGAAACAACACATAGACAATCTGATCGTCCTCCTGTTGGGCTATATGGAGAGAGAGACAGACAGACAGACAGACAGACAGACAGACAGACAGACAGACAGACAGACAGACAGACAGACAGACAGACAGACAGACAGACAGACAGACAGACAGACAGACAGACAGAGGTGAAACAACACATAGACAATCTGATCGTCCTCCTGTTGGGCTATATGGAGAGAGAGACAGACAGAGAGAGAGGTGAAACAACACATAGACAATCTGATCGTCCTCCTGTTGGGCTATATGGAGAGAGAGACAGACAGAGAGAGAGGTGAAACAACACATAGACAATCTGATCGTCCTCCTGTTTGGTTGACACACAGACATATGGAGGTCAGGACACAGAGCTCCCCTGAAGAATGTAGTATTTGACTGGAATAACCGCCATTCTGCGCTATCTTAACATTAACCCTCTAGATAGTGGAACCGAGCATGGGTCCTAACTCCTACCTACCGTTGAGCAGCTCGATGAGAGCAGGGATGATGCCAGACTTGGCCATTGTGGCAGCACAGGAGTCGTCCATGGATACCGTCCCTATCATGATCACCACCTCTAGGATAAGGTCATCCTCTGCCGAGCCTGGTGGCGGGTGGGGGAAGAGGTCAGGGTTCAAAGAGATCAAAGCTGAGAAGGGAGAGGTCACTAAGGTCAAAGGTAACAGGCCCCAGTGTGTGTGCTCTCTAACATCATCCCATGATGTAGGACCAGTCACTGACACAGAGAGTGTTGTTGAAGGTTATCGGTTAGAGAGGTTGGGGGGGGGTGTGAGAGAAAGCGACCAATAAAATCAAATTTTATTGGTCGCATACACATATTTTGCAGATGTTATCGCAGGTGTAGCTAAATGCTTATGTTTCTAGCTCCAACAGTGTAGTAAAATCTAACAATACACACCAAAAAAAAATCAAGAAATGAAGAAATATCAGAACGAGCAATGTCAGAGTCCGGAACACAGCATCATGCTGTGGGGATGTTTTTCAGCGGCAGGGATGGGAGACTAGTCAGGATGGAGGGAAAGATGAACGGAGCAGAGTACAGAGAGATCCTTGATGAAAACTTGCTCCACAGCGCTCAGTACCTCAGCCTGGGGGCGAAGCCAAGACAACGCAGCACTGGCTTTGGGACAAGTCTCTGAATGTCCTTGAGTGGCCCAGCCAGAGCCCCAACCTGTACCTGATCGAACATTTCTGGAGAGACCTGAAAATTGCTGTGCAGAAACGCTCCCCATCTAACCTGACAGAGCTTGAGAGGATCTGTAGAGAAGAATGGGAGAAACTCCCCAAATACAGGTGTGCCAAGCTTGTAGCGTCATACCCAAGAAGACTCGGTGCTGTAATCGCTGCCAAAGGTGCTTCAACAAAGTACTGAGTAAAGGGTCTGAATAATAATGTAAATGTGATACGTTTTTTAACATTTCTAATACATTTGCAAAAATTTCTAAAAACCTGTTTTTGCTTAGTCATTATGGATTATTGTGTGTAGATTGATGAGGGGAGTGATGTGTACGCAGAGGAACTTGAAGCTTTTCACCCTCTCCACTGCGGCCCCTCTCCACGTGGATGGGGGCGGGCTCTCAACATGGATGGGGGCGGGCTCTCAACATGGATGGGGGCGGGCTCTCCACGTGGATGGGGGCGGGCTCTCCACGTGGATGGGGGCGGGCTCTCCACGTGGATGGGGGCGGGCTCTCCACGTGGATGGGGGCGGGCTCTCCACGTGGATGGGGGCGGGCTCTCCACGTGGATGGGGGCGGGCTCTCCACGTGGATGGGGGCGGGCTCTCCACATGGATGGGGGCGGGCTCTCCACATGGATGGGGGCGGGCTCTCCACATGGATGGGGGCGGGCTCTCCACATGGATGGGGGCGGGCTCTCCACAAGAATGGGGGCGGGCTCTCAACATGGATGGGGGCGGGCTCTCAACATGGATGGGGGCGGGCTCTCAACGTGGATGGGGGCGGGCTCTCAACGTGGATGGGGGCGGGCACTCCACATGGATGGGGGCGGGCTCTCAACATGGATGGGGGCGGGCTCTCAACATGGATGGGGGCGGGCTCTCAACATGGATGGGGGCGGGCTCTCAACATGGATGGGGGCGGGCTCTCCACGTGGATGGGGGCGGGCACTCCACCTGGATGGGGGCGGGCTCTCAACATGGATGGGGGCGGGCTCTCCACATGGATGGGGGCGGGCTCTCCACATGGATGGGGGCGGGCTCTCAACATGGATGGGGGCGGGCTCTCCACGTGGATGGGGGCGGGCTCTCCACGTGGATGGGGGCGGGCTCTCTCTGCAGTCTCCTAAAGTCCAAGATCATCTCCTTCATTTGTTGACGTTGAGGGAGAGGTTATTATCCTGGCACCACTCCACCAGGGCCCTCACCTCCCTGTAGGCTGTCTCATTGTTGTTGGCAAATCAGGCCTATCACTGTTGAGTTGGAGACGTAGGGCCACGTAGGGAGTACAGGAGGGGGCTGAGCACGCACTTTTGTGGGGCCACCGTGTTGAAGAACAGCGTGGCGGATGTGCTGTTACCTACCTTCATCACCTGGGGTTGGCCCGTCAGGAAGTCTAGGACCCAGTTGCACATGGAGGGGTTTAGACCCAGGGCTCTGAGCTTAGTGATGAGCTTGGAGGGCATTATGGTGTTGAAGGCTGAGCTGTAGTCCAAAACGTGGCTGGCTTTCCCCTTATTATTCGTGATTGTCTCTGCCTCAAACGTCTTGCGTTTGAGCCGTTGAATTGTGACTACACTTTGTCCCTGTACTGTCGTTTTGCCTCTTTGATTGCCTTACGGAGGGCATAGCTGGTCTGTTTGTACCCGTTGGTGTTCCCAGTCATCTTGGCGTGGTTTAATGGGGTGGTTAGCGCTTTTCAGTTTTGAGCGAATGCTGCCATTTATCCACGTTTTTTGGTTTGGATAAGTTCTAATCATCACAGTAAGAACAACATCCTCTATGTACTTCCTGATGAACTCAGTCACTGAGTCAGTGTATACGTTAATACTATTCCCAGTCTGCGTGATCAAACAGTCTTGAAGCATAGATTCTGATTGGTCAGACCAATATTAACCAGTCCTTACTACGGGTATTTTCTTTTTAAGTATCTGCCTATAGCAAAATGGAGGCGTGATCTGATTTGCCGAAGGGAGGACTGGGGAGGGCATTGTAGACATTACAGTAACAATGTTCAAGAGCGATCGAGCAGCACAGATGTGTTGATATTTTCCTCAGATTTCCTTTATTCAAGTCTCCAACTACAATAAATGCAGCCTCAGGATATGCGGTTCCCAGTTTGCACAAAGTCCAGTGTAGTTCCTTGAGAGCTGTCGCGGAGTCGGCTTGGGGGTGGACATATACGGCCGTGACGAAGAGAATTCTCTCAGGAGGTAATGCGGCCCGGCATTTGATGGTGAGATATTCCAGATCGGGAGAACAAAGGAACTGGAGTTCCTGTACGCTACCACAATCACACCATGAGTATCTAATCATGAAACATACACCTCTACCTTTCTTTTTCTCTGAGAGTTCTTTCTTCCTGTCCGCGCGATATATGGAAAACCCCGCTGGCTGAATGGACGAGGACAGCATATCCGGAGAGAGCCATGATTCCGTAAAACAGAGTATGTAACAGTTCCTGATGTCTCTCTGGAAGGAGATCCTCACCCTAAGCTTGTTTACTTTATTGTCCAGGGACTGAGCGTTAGTGCGTAATATACTCGGAAGCGGTGGATGGTATGCATGCTTCCTGAGTCTCACTATGAACCCACTCCTTGTTCCTCTTTTCCGGCGACGGCGACTTGGAGCAGCCCCTGGCATGAATGGAATTGCCTCAGAAGTTCAAACAAAGGATTCAATTCAGGAAATTAGAACTTCTGGTTGAAATTCTGGTGAGTGACCGCTGATCTAATATCCCAAGTTATTTCCGGTTGTAGGTAATTATACAAGAAACATTCTGAGCAATTAATTTAAGAAATAACACAAACAAAAAGTTTGTGCAAAGTTGTCTAAGGGCGAGAAACAGGGCAACCATGTCTGTTGGCACCATCTTGTCATCTTTCTCAAGTTCATCAGGGTGAATGCACCTGTAAGTTACAGCATCAGCTCCCCCCCCCACCTTTTGTCCCCCTCTCTGCCTCACCTCCCTCCATGGTTTGAAGCAGTCTTTGAGGCCTACCTGGTTTGAGGTAGTCTTTGAGGCCTACCTGGTTTGAGGTAGTCTTTGAGGCCTACCTGGATTGAGGTAGTCTTTGAGGCCTACCTGGATTGAGGTGGTCTTTGAGGCCTACCTGGAATGAGGTGGTCTTTGAGGTACGGCACCAGGTTGTACTCCTTCAGCACCAGTTCCCAGTCAAGGTCAGGGATGGTGAGGTTAGCCAGAGTCCCCAGACACTCCATCACATACTCCTCCCTCTCCTCGGCTCCCATCTGAGCCGCTAGGTCACCCACATAGTCCTTATGAGGTACAAGAAGGGGGTTGGTTACTATAGAGACACAGGGCAGGGTTCAGCACTACAATGTTTGTTCTAATAGTGTAGCTATGGATTCAGTAACTAGCATAAGAACACACGTAGCTATGGATTCAGTAACTAGCATAAGAACACACGTAGCTATGGATTCAGTAACTAGCATAAGAACACACGTAGCTATGGATTCAGTGACTAGCATAAGAACACACGTAGCTATGGATTCAGTAACTAGCATAAGAACACACGTAGCTATGGATTCAGTAACTAGCATAAGAACACACGTAGCTATGGATTCAGTAACTAGCATAAGAACACACGTAGCTATGGATTCAGTGACTAGCATAAGAACACAGATCATGTGAGCCTGTCTAGCCTTATCCGTCTATATCCATACTAAGCATGTTGAAGCTCATCAGTGTTAAGAGTGTGAGTAAGTTTAGTACTCACTATGAAGAGGTTCTTGGTGGGTCCGTCATGTTGTGACAAGTTCCTGATCATCTTCATGATAAGAACATCCTTTAACTTCAGACCCCTCTTCATCAGCATCTTCAGACCATTACCTAGGAACAGGAGAACAGCATTAGGAGTGTGTGTGTGTGTGTGTGTGTGTGTGTGTGTGTGTGTGTGTGTGTGTGTGTGTGTGTGTGTGTGTGTGTGTGTGTGTGTGTGTGTGTGTGTGTGTGTGTGTGTGTGTGTGTGTGTGTGTGTGTGTTGTACCTTCACAGATGACCTGTGCGTTCCTCTTGTTGGCTGCCAGGTTGATGCAGAAGGAGATGAGCTCAGGTTCCATGTGGCTCTCACCACACTCAAACAGCATCTTCATCAACTGTCAATCAATCATCAATACCAATTCATCATCAATCAATATAGTTGGCCAGTAGTCAGTCAGTGTGTTATGGGTGTGTCTGTTCCCAAGCCTTTCTCTCTACTGTTTGTGTATGGATGTTTGCTTGGCGACATCATTGGCTGAGTGGATGAATCACATCATCACCATGTTGAGGACACTGGTCTCCATAGTTTCCATACAGTCATTTAGTGGGTCGCCATGGTGACACAAGTTGGGTTAACCGCAGAGTACGGGAACAGGCAGCCCTTCCCTGAGGTGAGCAGAAAGGTAGAGGTACAGTACACTCGTTGCTGTCTAATCAGGTCTGTGCCTGTCAAGACCCTGGAGGAGAAACCTGAAAGGGCTAGCAAACAGACAACGAGGAGAGAGAGATAGAGAAATAGAGAGCAAGAGAGAGATGTAGAGAGGGAGGGGGAGAGAGATGGAGAGAGGGAGGGGGAGAGAGAGAGGGGGAGTGGCCACCAGGAAACGGCCTTGGAGGTCAACTTTGGGCGGGCACAGGTTCAAAAGCGAGTCGCCCACAGCCCCTGCCCTCTGCTCCCCGTCTCCCAGCTCTCCTTCTCTGATTTAACATTAAACAGGAAAGGCTTTAAGCAGGGGCACTGCAGGCCCGCTCCCTGTGAGGAGTCAGCAGTGTGCAATCACACACACACACAGGCCCCGAGTCGGGTATCACATACCAGGGGCCCTGGACCCCAAATCAGCCCCGTCTAGACTCTCTGGCACCTGCCTCTGCTTATTTACCACAGCACAGCCAGAGGAGGCCTAGCGCCATACTACACAGCACACCCTCACTATCTAACCCCTCACTGCCCTCCACCCCCATTATCTAACCCCTCACTGCCCTCCACCCCCACTATCTAACCCCTCACTGCCCTCCACCCCTCACCATCTAACCCCTCACTGGCCTCCACCCCCACTATCTAACCCCTCACTGCCCTCCACCCCTCACCATCTAACCCCTCACTGCCCTCCAACCCCACTATCTAACCCCTCACTGCCCTCCACCCCTACCTATCTAACCCCTCACTGCCCTCTACCCCTCACTATCTAATCCCTCACTGCCCTCTACCCCTCACTATCTAATCCCTCACTGCCCTCCACCCCTCACTATCTAATCCCTCACTGCCCTCCACCCCTCCCTATCTAACCCCTCACTGCCCTCCACCCCTCACTATCTAACCCCTCACTGCCCTCCACCCCTCACTATCTAACCCCTCACTGCCCTCCACCCCTCCCTATCTAACCCCTCACTGCCCTCCACCCCTCACTGCCCTCCACCCCTCATGATCTAATCCCTCACTGCCCTCACTATCTAACCCCTCACTGCCCTCCACCCCTCCCTATCTAACCCCTCACTGCCCTCTACCCCTCACTATCTAACCCCTCACTGCCCTCCACCCCCACAATCTAACCCCTCACTGCCCTCTACCCTCACTATCTAACCCCTCACTGCCCTCCACCCCTCACTATCTACCCCTCACTGCCCTCCACCATCTAACCCCTCACTGCCTTCCACCCCTCACTGCCCTCCACCCCTCATGATCTAATCCCTCACTGCCCTCACTATCTAACCCCTCACTGCCCTCCACCCCTACCTATCTAACCCCTCACTGCCCTCCACCCCTCACTATCTAATCCCTCACTGCCCTCCACCCCTCACTATCTAACCCCTCACTGCCCTCTACCCCTCACTATCTAACCCCTCACTGCCCTCTACCCCTCACTATCTAATCCCTCACTGCCCTCCACCCCTCGCTATCTAATCCCTCACTGCCCTCCACCCCTCACTATCTAACCCCTCACTGCCCTCACCACCCCCTCCACCTATCTAACCCCTCACTGCCCTCCACCCCTCACTGCCCTCCACCCCTCATGATCTAATCCCTCACTGCCCTAACTATCTAACCCCTCACTGCCCTCCACCCCTCACCATCTAACCCCTCACTGCCCTCCAACCCCACTATCTAACCCCTCACTGCCCTCCACCCCTACCTATCTAACCCCTCACTGCCCTCTACCCCTCACTATCTAATCCCTCACTGCCCTCTACCCCTCACTATCTAATCCCTCACTGCCCTCCACCCCTCACTATCTAATCCCTCACTGCCCTCCACCCCTCCCTATCTAACCCCTCACTGCCCTCCACCCCTCACTATCTAACCCCTCACTGCCCTCCACCCCTCACTATCTAACCCCTCACTGCCCTCCACCCCTCCCTATCTAACCCCTCACTGCCCTCCACCCCTCACTGCCCTCCACCCCTCATGATCTAATCCCTCACTGCCCTCACTATCTAACCCCTCACTGCCCTCCACCCCTCCCTATCTAACCCCTCACTGCCCTCTACCCCTCACTATCTAACCCCTCACTGCCCTCCACCCCCACAATCTAACCCCTCACTGCCCTCTACCCCTCACTATCTAACCCCTCACTGCCCTCCACCCCTCACTATCTAACCCCTCACTGCCCTCCACCCCTCCATCTAACCCCTCACTGCCTTCCACCCCTCACTGCCCTCCACCCCTCATGATCTAATCCCTCACTGCCCTCACTATCTAACCCCTCACTGCCCTCCACCCCTACCTATCTAACCCCTCACTGCCCTCTACCCCTCACTATCTAATCCCTCACTGCCCTCCACCCCTCACTATCTAACCCCTCACTGCCCTCTACCCCTCACTATCTAACCCCTCACTGCCCTCTACCCCTCACTATCTAATCCCTCACTGCCCTCCACCCCTCGCTATCTAATCCCTCACTGCCCTCCACCCCTCACTATCTAACCCCTCACTGCCCTCCACCCCTCCCTATCTAACCCCTCACTGCCCTCCACCCCCCTCACCTCGCCCTCCACCCCTCACTGATCTAATCCCTCACTGCCCTACACTATCTAACCCCTCACTGCCCTTCACCCCTCCCTATCTAACCCCTCACTGCCCTCCACCCCTCCCTATCTAACCCCTCACTGCCCTCCACCCCTCACAATCTAACCCCTCACTGCCCTTCACCCCTCCCTATCTAACCCCTCACTGCCCTCCACCCCTCACTGCCCTCCACCCCTCATGATCTAATCCCTCACTGCCCTCACTATCTAACCCCTCACTGCCCTCCACCCCTCCCTATCTAACCCCTCACTGCCCTCTACCCCTCACTATCTAATCCCTCACTGCCCTCCACCCCTACCTATCTAACCCCTCACTGCCCTCCACCCCTACAATCTAACCCCTCACTGCCCTCCACCCCTACCTATCTAACCCCTCACTGCCCTCCACCCCCACAATCTAACCCCTCACTGCCCTCTACCCTCACTATCTAACCCCTCACTGCCCTCCACCCCTCACTATCTAACCCCTCACTGCCCTCCACCATCTAACCCCTCACTGCCTTCCACCCCTCACTGCCCTCCACCCCCACTATCTAACCCCTCACTGCCCTCCACCCCTCATGATCTAATCCCTCACTGCCCTCCACCCCTACATGATCTAATCCCTCACTGCCCTCCACCCCTCCCGATCTAACCCCTCACTGCCCTCCACCCCTCCCTATCTAACCCCTCACTGCCCTCCACCCCTCACTATCTAATCCCTCACTGCCCTCCACCCCTACCTATCTAACCCCTCACTGCCCTCCACCCCTCACTATCTAATCCCTCACTGCCCTCCACCCCTCACTGCCCTCCACCCCTCCCTATCTAACCCCTCACTGCCCTCCACCCCTCCCTATCTAACCCCTCACTGCCCTCCACCCCTCACTATCTAATCCCTCACTGCCCTCCACCCCTACCTATCTAACCCCTCACTGCCCTCCACCCCTCACTATCTAACCCCTCACTGCCCTCCACCCCTCCCTATCTAACCCCTCACTGCCCTCCACCCCTCACTGCCCTCCACCCCTCCCTATCTAACCCCTCACTGCCCTCCACCCCTCACTATCTAACCCCTCACTGCCCTCCACCCCTCCCTATCTAACCCCTCACTGCCCTCCACCCCTACCTATCTAACCCCTCACTGCCCTCCACCCCTCCCTATCTAATCCCTCACTGCCCTCCACCCCTCACTATCTAACCCCTCACTGCCCTCCACCCCTACCTATCTAACCCCTCACTGCCCTCCACCCCTCCCTATCTAACCCCTCACTGCCCTCCACCCCTCACTATCTAACCCCTCACTGCCCTCCACCCCTCCCTATCTAACCCCTCACTGCCCTCCACCCCTCACTGCCCTCCACCCCTCCCTATCTAACCCCTCACTGCCCTCCACCCCTCACTATCTAACCCCTCACTGCCCTCCACCCCTCACTATCTAACCCCTCACTGCCCTCCACCCCTACCTATCTAACCCCTCACTGCCCTCCACCCCTCCCTATCTAACCCCTCACTGCCCTCCACCCCTACCTATCTAATCCCTCACTGCCCTCCACCCCTCCCTATCTAACCCCTCACTGCCCTCCACCCCTACCTATCTAATCCCTCACTGCCCTCCACCCCTCCCTATCTAACCCCTCACTGCCCTCCACCCCTCCCTATCTAACCCCTCACTGCCCTCCACCCCTCACAATCTAACCCCTCACATCTAACCCCTCACTGCCCTCCACCCCTCGCTATCTAATCCCTCACTGCCCTCCACCCCTCCCTATCTAACCCCTCACTGCCCTCCACCCCTCCCTATCTAACCCCTCACTGCCCTCCACCCCTACCTATCTAACCCCTCACTGCCCTCCACCCCTCCCTATCTAACCCCTCACTGCCCTCCACCCCTCCCTATCTAATCCCTCACTGCCCTCCACCCCTCCCTATCTAACCCCTCACTGCCCTCCACCCCTCCCTATCTAACCCCTCACTGCCCTCCACCCCTCACAATCTAACCCCTCACTGCCCTCCACCCCTCACAATCTAACCCCTCACTGCCCTCCACCCCTCCCTATCTAATCCCTCACTGCCCTCCACCCCTCCCTATCTAACCCCTCACTGCCCTCCACCCCTCCCTATCTAACCCCTCACTGCCCTCCACCCCTCACAATCTAACCCCTCACTGCCCTCCACCCCTCCCTATCTAACCCCTCACTGCCCTCCACCCCTCCCTATCTAACCCCTCACTGCCCTCCACCCCTCCCTATCTAACCCCTCACTGCCCTCCACCCCTACCTATCTAACCCCTCACTGCCCTCCACCCCTCCCTATCTAACCCCTCACTGCCCTCCACCCCTACCTATCTAACCCCTCACTGCCCTCCACCCCTCACTGCCCTCCACCCCTCCCTATCTAACCCCTCACTGCCCTCCACCCCTCCCTATCTAACCCCTCACTGCCCTCCACCCCTCCCTATCTAACCCCTCACTGCCCTCCACCCCTCCCTATCTAACCCCTCACTGCCCTCCACCCCTCACTATCTAACCCCTCACTGCCCTCCACCCCTCACTATCTAACCCCTCACTGCCCTCCACCCCTACCTATCTAACCCCTCACTGCCCTCCACCCCTCCCTATCTAACCCCTCACTGCCCTCCACCCCTCCCTATCTAACCCCTCACATCTAAGCCCTCACTGCCCTCCACCCCTCCCTATCTAACCCCTCACTGCCCTCCACCCCTACCTATCTAACCCCTCACTGCCCTCCACCCCTCACCTATCTAACCCCTCACTGCCCTCCACCCCTACCTATCTAACCCCTCACTGCCCTCCACCCCTACCTATCTAACCCCTCACTGCCCTCCACCCCTCACTATCTAACCCCTCACTGCCCTCCACCCCTCACTATCTAACCCCTCACTGCCCTCCACCCCTACCTATCTAACCCCTCACTGCCCTCCACCCCTCCCTATCTAACCCCTCACTGCCCTCCACCCCTCCCTATCTAACCCCTCACTGCCCTCCACCCCTACCTATCTAACCCCTCACTGCCCTCCACCCCTACCTATCTAACCCCTCACTGCCCTCCACCCCTACCTATCTAACCCCTCACTGCCCTCCACCCCTCACTATCTAACCCCTCACATCTAACCCCTCACTGCCCTCCATCCCCTACCTATCTAACCCCTCACTGCCCTCCACCCCTACCTATCTAACCCCTCACTGCCCTCCACCCCTCCCTATCTAACCCCTCACTGCCCTCCACCCCTACCTATCTAACCCCTCACTACCCTCCACCCCTCCCTATCTAACCCCTCACTGCCCTCCACCCCTACCTATCTAACCCCTCACTGCCCTCCACCCCTACCTATCTAACCCCTCACTGCCCTCCACCCCTCCCTATCTAACCCCTCACTGCCCTCCACCCCTCCCTATCTAACCCCTCACTGCCCTCCACCCCTACCTATCTAACCCCTCACTGCCCTCCACCCCTCCCTATCTAACCCCTCACTGCCCTCCACCCCTCGCTATCTAACCCCTCACTGCCCTCCACCCCCACTATCTAACCCCTCACATCTAACCCCTCACTGCCCTCCACCCCTACCTATCTAACCCCTCACTGCCCTCCACCCCTACCTATCTAACCCCTCACTGCCCTCCACCCCTCCCTATCTAACCCCTCACTGCCCTCCACCCCTCCCTATCTAACCCCTCACTGCCCTCCACCCCTCCCTATCTAACCCCTCACTGCCCTCCACCCCTCCCTATCTAACCCCTCACTGCCCTCCACCCCTCCCTATCTAATCCCTCACTGCCCTCCACCCCTCACAATCTAACCCCTCACTGCCCTCCACCCCTCACATCTAACCCCTCACTGCCCTCCACCCCTCACATCTAACCCCTCACTGCCCTCCACCCCTACCTATCTAACCCCTCACTGCCCTCCACCCCTACCTATCTAACCCCTCACTGCCCTCCACCCCTACCTATCTAACCCCTCACTGCCCTCCACCCCTCCCTATCTAACCCCTCACTGCCCTCCACCCCTCCCTATCTAACCCCTCACTGCCCTCCACCCCTCCCTATCTAACCCCTCACTGCCCTCCACCCCTCCCTATCTAATCCCTCACTGCCCTCCACCCCTCACAATCTAACCCCTCACATCTAACCCCTCACTGCCCTCCACCCCTCCCTATCTAACCCCTCACTGCCCTCCACCCCTACCTATCTAACCCCTCACTGCCCTCCACCCCTACCTATCTAACCCCTCACTGCCCTTCACCCCTCCCTATCTAACCCCTCACTGCCCTCCACCCCTACCTATCTAACCCCTCACTGCCCTCCACCCCTCCCTATCTAACCCCTCACTGCCCTCCACCCCTACCTATCTAACCCCTCACTGCCCTCTACCCCTCCCTATCTAACCCCTCACTGCCCTCCACCCCTACCTATCTAACCCCTCACTGCCCTCCACCCCTCACTGCCCTCCACCCCTCACAATCTAACCCCTCACATCTAACCCCTCACATCTAACCCCTCACTGCTCTCCACCCCTCACTGCCCTCCACCCCCACTCTTCTCCTCTCTACCTTTCCTCCCTGGGCCTGGGTCAGGCCTGACCCAGCTCTTCTCCCCTCTACCTTTCCTCCCTGGGCCTGGGTCAGGCCTGCCTGGTGTAGAGGAGAAGAGCTGGGTCAGGCCTGCCTGGTAGGGAAGAGAAGGAGAGAAAGGAAAAGGAGTAGGGGCGGGAAGTATATGTTGAACTGGCCAAAGAGCAAGGACAAAAAAAATAGGTAGCTTGATGAGGAAGCCTGTCCAGAGAGAGAGAGGGAAGATGGAGAGTAGAGGGGTCAAGACCATCCCTGGAGGGGAGGGGATTAGAGGGCCTGGGGTCAAAGGTCTATTTCCGGTCATGCTGCTACCCAGCATCCTTTCTGACACTCCGACCCCGCAGGGCAGATCTACTGGCGACACGACCCACTACACAAACAACCCTGTTTATGAGCATCTGGCCCGCATTTACACCCAATCTTACAACACAAACAGAATAAACATTTAAATAATCTATGAAAGACTGACAGGAATTCAGACAAAACGTAATCAATATGACATCGCCTCAATTCCATTCTGACATCACTCAAATCTTGAACGCTCAAAATCAATTCTCTAGATACAGCGCTCCAATTAGTAAAAATAAAAAAATGGTATGAATAAATGGAGCTTTCATCACAGTGAGAGTGAAGGCTGGTCAGCTGTCCTCCGGTGTTTGAGTGCAGATGTAGCTCGTCCCCCTCTCTCTCCATCCCGCTCTTTCTCTCTCCATTCATCCCACTCTCACAAGCTCTCTTTCTCTCTCCATTCCTCCCACAAGCTCTCTTTCTCTCTCCATTCCTCCCACTCTCACAAGCTCTCTTTCTCTCTCCATTCCTCCCACTCTCACAAGCTCTCTTTCTCTCTCCATTCCTCCCACTCTCACAAGCTCTCTTTCTCTCTCCATTCCTCCCACTCTCACAAGCTCTCTTTCTCTCTACATTCCTCCCACTCTCACAAGCTCTCTTTTTCTCTGTCCATCCTCCCCTCTGTCCATCCATCCCCGGCTCTCCATCTATCCCTCTCCTTCTTTCCATCCCTCTCCGCCCCTCCCTCTCTCTCTCATGAATAATTCCAGGGCTGTTAGCCTCGATGCTAATGCTGTCTGGTCTGCAGCCCTGGCCCCTGGGTGTACATTACCCAGTCTTACCTGTGGTATGCAGTCTGTGTAGGCAAACATGGACTTGAATCGGTCATCCACACTGATGTGGTACAGAATGCACATACACAGCTGTCCCTGCTTCTCGTCAGCTGGAACATAAACAGAGAGAGAGAGAAGAGAAGCACAGAGACAGAGACAGACAGACATAGACAGAGGTGAATGAATAAATGAATGAGGAGCTGTACACTTACATTCTGCTTCATGGGACGAGACTAGTGTGTGACACACACGTCCACTACAATACAGGTTAAGTAACATACAGTTAACCACCACTCTAAAACGATATGGTTTAGTAGTAGAAAAGCTAGCTATGCAAAGACAATGAAAACATTTTCTTATTGCAGGTTTATAGGAGGTTATTTTACAGCAGTCTGAGGGACGTGGCTCTGACTCTGTGTTAAACTGTCAGGTAGATCTGCTCTCTCAGAGTGTTTAGGAGTTTGACCCAAACCACTGCAGGGCGAATGCAGGCCTCTCCAGAGAGGCAGCTAACTAACACCATGGAGTCACTGAAACGTCTGAGGACCTAAGTAGTTTAAAGACTGGTCTGTGGAGGTAGAGGGGCCGACCACATTGAGTCAGAACAGAACTAGCGATGGTGATGGTCCTCAGCAAGACCACTGATCTGACAGAGCAGAGCAACCCAGTCCAGTACTAACTGGTCCTAAGCCGTGGTCAGGGATCATGTAGGGGAGGCAGCCTACTGGAACCAGATGGGCTCACTGAACTCCTGGAAACAAGGGAAAAGAGACGGCTTGGAGGTTTCATTGGGAAAACAGGAGGAAGCATCAATTTTACTGCCTTTAATAAAGCTACGCTGCTCAGGCCCTTGCAGTGCCACGATTGGCACAAACATGTGCTTCTCATTAGTGGAGCCCTCAACCTATACCTTAACACACTCACATGAGCGTGCACATAAGACACACTCACACTCATCTGACCTGGCAAACTCCCTCACTACACCGGTAGAAACATGGAGGATCCTTTATGGGGAAAGAGAGAGACCCCATTAAAATGTTCAAAACACCACTAGAGCCCCAGTGAAAGAAAGAGTGGGGAGCTGTTAAGAATTATCTAGAGTGTTCAGGGGCAGTTAGTGGGAGAGCTAAACTCCAATTACACCCTGTTCTGATTTAAAACCACTCAACCTTGATCAAATCACACCGCCATGCATTAGTGGTCTCTGGGGCAGTTGTGTGGACAGTATACTATTGTTGTTAGTACAATTTATTGAGTAAATAAGAATACTGGTTCAATCTTCAAAGAAAAAACCCATAAAGAAAATGTCCCTGCAATAGCCATTCAGTGTAATGGAATGATTCTGGAAAAAATGAGGAGTATTTTCTTTACTGTAAAACGGGGTACTTCAGCAGCACCCATGACAGATAGTCACGTCAACAACAAAGAGCCAGTGGTCAGGTGAAGGGTTGAAAGGATTGAGATGTCGTAGTTGGTCCTAAATCCTGGTTGAGATGGAGGGATCAGGAGGAAGGTGAAGAGGAGGAGTAACCCACACTTTTCCCTTTCATCTTATCAGCTCAGGTTGGGAAACCCTAGTGGGGGCTGATGGGACAGGGATCAGAGGGATGGCAGACGTCACCTCACACCCTCACAGCAGATCAGAACAGAGAGGAACGCTTATCTCTCTGGAGATAAGAGGGGCATCTCTGGACACAAACACAGAGGAAAGGACACCACATCACAGAGGCTAGAGGATGATTAATAAGGCCTCTATTCATCTGAGTTTGAAAAACACACACACACACACACACACACACACACACACACACACACACACACACACACACACACACACACACACACACACACACACACACACACACACACACTAAAAGTCAAGAATAGACAAAAGTGTAATAGCAATGGGAAAGAGTGAATCTTACAAACACACACACAGACACACGCTCTCTAAAATCAGCACAGGAGGTTGGTGGCATCTTAAGTGAGGAGGACGAACTCGTGGTATTGACTGGAGCGGAATGAGTGGAACGGTATTAAATACAACAAACACATGGTTTCCATGGTTTCCAGGTATTTGATGCCATTCCATTCGCTCCGTTTCAGACAATATTATGAGCCGTTCTCCCCTCAGCAGCCTCCACTGAAAATGAGATATATTCAGCTATGTTTAGCCTAAGTGTGGACAGGACATGCGCCTCTACATGATGTGTGTATGCGTAGGTGCGCGCGCACATGTCTCATTCTAAAAGAAAAGAAAAAAAATCCCTCCCAAATCTCTGTAGACCCCTCCTCAGCCTCTCCGACCGGCTCCTACAAAAACAACATTTATGCTGGGGCCCAGAGTGTTATTCTAACAAATATATTATATTAATTATGCAAGTCACCCGACCCTCCCTGGAGAGGCTTCAAAGGGCCCATCACAGATGCTCCCAGCCGTGCCACATGACCCCCTGGATGAGCTAACGCACCAATCACACACTGGATCTTGTTTCAGGAAGTCATTTTTCTAATGGCCACCAGAGCCAGAACCAGCCTCGCTGTGTCCACAGCTTTAAAACAGCCTGCACCTGCACACACTGACACACACTTACTTAGACATACTGAAACGCACACACACACTCTCAAACACACACACACACACACACAGGGAGTTGTGTCTGTCAGTACCTAGCATTAAGGAGAGTTTGTGGATGAGTCCAGCCTGAACCATCTGGCTGCGGAGGCCTGTGTCAAAGGAGAGGTTGAGGAGCAGACGCAGGGTAGTGTTCAGTAGGTTCTCATGATCACAGGCCAGCAGCCTGGCCAGCTTCTCCACCGCATACGTCTCTGCCTGAACACCAGGGAAAAGCCTAGTTACTCAACACATCCCGGTAGAAAGTACACCTCTACACACCCTACTTCAATAACCAATCCCACAATCCTTCTTTCACCATATTGGACTTCATCAGACTTCACCCGTGTTGGGGTCAGTTTCATTTGAACTGAGTTCCTTCAATTAATAACTTGAAATGAATTCAATGGATTTGTAACAGTCAGAATGCCAAGAGAAAGCAGCGTAGACACACAGTGTTTATAGGCAGGTGGAGGTGTTGAGATGATGCATCAAGGACATGTCTAAAACGTACCAGGAAAGTAGAGCAATCCATATACCTGCACAGTGGAAGAGGTGTGTGTGTGTGTGTGTGTGTGTGTGTGTGTGTGTGTGTGTGTGTGTGTGTGTGTGTGTGTGTGTGTGTGTGTGTGTGTGTGTGTGTGTGTGTGTGTCCTAAGTACACTGCTACTGTGTTCACAAGGAAATCCCCACAATTACAAATACAGTCTGCACGTAATCAACTGTAGTTCCTTTCACTATCGTACAACTGTTATCTGGTGTTCAATACAATCCTAACTCAGCCTGGCTTGATAAAGGCACACCAACTGGCTGAGATCAGATCCAGGAGGAACTGCATTACAGTAGGACATAGAGCAGTGATCACTAAAGTCTGGACTAGAAGACATTTAAAAAAACAACTCTTACCCTAACAAAATGTAAACCATTAGAGATTACCTCAATCGGAGGACCTGCGACTTTTTATGTATTTTCCTCACCATGTTGAGACTCCTGGCCTTTTTTTCTCCTCCTTCATCCTTGCATCCCTCCCCCTCTCCCACCCTCCCTCCCTCCCTCCCTCCCTCCATCCCTCACCATGTCATTCTTGTTCTCCAGGAAGATGCTGAGTTTCTTGAGGAAGGAGACCACGAGCACCAGTAGCTCCTCGTCCTCCCGGTCCAGGGTCTTCACCAGCATGTGGACAATGTTCTTGTTCCTCATTTTCAGCTCTGTACGTGTGTCCTCAGCCAGGTTTAACAACAGGTACAGAGCCACTGGGGAGCACAGGGAGAGGACTTGGGACTTGAGAATTAGATATTGCTCTAACCTGTTATTACTATGTTATAACCAATGCAAAAAAAATAAAAAATAATCATATACTGTGTAATACTTTGTAATGTAATCACCATGTTATTACATAATAATCCATGTAAAAAATATGTAGAATATTATGTAATACTATCACGTAATCACCATGTTATTATCATAATAATAAATGTAAAAAAATATGTAAAATACTATGTAATACTGTCATGTAATCACCATGTTATTACCATAATAATAAATGTAAAAAGAAGTTATACTATGTAATATTGTCATGTTATCACCATGTTATTACCATGTAATAACTGATATACAAAATATACAATGCAATGTAATCACTATGTTATTAATTGTAATATTATTGCTTATTACATCATTGCATTATCAAGCACTAACAGTGCTGCTCAACACATCACTGGCCTTCTGCTCAACACATCACTGGCCTTCTGCTCAACACATCACTGGCCTTCTGCTCAACACATCACTGGCCTTCTGCTCAACACATCACTGGCCTTCTGTTCAACACATCACTGGCCTTCTGCTCAACACATCACTGGCCTTCTGCTCAACACATCACTGGCCTTCTGCTCAACACATCACTGGCCTTCTGTTCAACACATCACTGGCCTTCTGCTCAACACATCACTGGCCTTCTGCTCAACACATCACTGGCCTTCTGCTCAACACATCACTGGCCTTCTGTTCAACACATCACTGGCCTTCTGCTCAACACATCACTGGCCTTCTGTTCAACACATCACTGGCCTTCTGTTCAACACATCACTGGCCTTCTGCTCAACACATCACTGGCCTTCTGCTCAACACATCACTGGCCTTCTGCTCAACACATCACTGGCCTTCTGCTCAACACATCACTGGCCTTCTGCTCAACACATCACTGGCCTTCTGCTCAACACATCACTGGCCTTCTGCTCAACACATCACTGGCCTTCTGCTCAACACATCACTGGCCTTCTGCTCAACACATCACTGGCCTTCTGCTCAACACATCACTGGCCTTCTGCTAGGCATGGTAATGTACCACTTTTACTGTACCTCGTAGAAGCTGCTCCTGCTTGCTCAGGAGGCCCTGGTATTTCTTCAAGGCTTTCTCATGTTCCTTCTTCACATTCTGGTTGTCAGGGTCCTCTTCATGTGAAAACAGTCAAGGAAGGAGTACTGCTGCTACACTGATCCAATCAACTCACCACAGAGAACTGATATAGTCACATGTTTTATATCAGTCTATTACAACGTCCAAAAAATAACAACAATTCATTGCCTTTCCTTCTATACTGTGACATTATGATTAAAATTAAGAGATATGCCAACACTGAGGACAGCAGAGACCCTGAGGTGTTGACCCTCTGTGAAGCAGCAAGGTATTGTAACATCATTCATGTGACCTTTGACCTTAGCTGAAGGATATAAGCCTTCTTCTTCTTCTGCAGTTCATCCTGCCAGAGGTCGTACCTCTTCAGCTCGTGTTCAGTGATGTTCATACAGAGGGCTCCGATCTTATAGTGGGTCACTAGCCCATGAAACTGGGAGAAACTGGGGATGGGAAGAGGAAAGGTTTACAAGGCTTCCACTTATTCAAAAGTGCACATCGTTCATCATCACGCAACACCTATTTGGACCACAATCGGGAGCTCAGATTGAAATGATCCCATCACCTGAGAGCTTAGTCCAAAAAAGTTGTGCCAAAATAAAACCTTAAAAGCATCGAGTCCAACAGTATCTCTTACTCATAATCAGCCAGACACAAACCAGATCATTGTAAAACCCCAACAGCATAGCACTGCCATGGAGCGAGATCAAGAAAGACTATCAGTTTTCAGAACAGCGTAGATCCGCTCACAACTCAAATCGTTCTTGACAAGTAGTTTATATATCATCCTTTCAATGGTAATTTTAATGTTTCCTGAAACCCCTGGTTGGAAAGAAAGGTTTTGGGCTATGTTGTCATAGTTATGTGACTTCTGTCAGAACGAGAGAGAGAGAGAGAGAGGGAAGAAAGAGAGGGAAGAAAGAGAGGGAATTGTGTACCTGGAGAAGCAGAAGAAGACGTAGATAATGGTAGTTGCCATGTCAACGCTCTGTTTCCAGTCCTCCCTCAGGACTCTGGCCAGGGCTCCCAGGGCCGTTTCTGACGAGGAGCAGACACACAGTCAGGTTAGAAAGACATGGTATGTGTGTGTGTGGGGGGGGGGTAGGAGATAGGGTGGGGGCAAGGAGAGAGGGAAGTGATCGAGGAAGTGGAGAAGGGATTATTTGAAGGAAATGGACAGACTGTTAGGATTGGGAAGGGAAGTATGGAGTAGGGGTGATGGAAAGAGTCAACTAGAGATGACAGTCAGGTTGGGGTTGGGGTGGGAGGTTAAGGTAAGGAACCTGGGTGAATGTAAGGGGTTCCAGGCTCACATGGCTTTGAGCTATGGGTGACCTTCATTGTAAAGACACATATCACGTTGTTCCATTTCCCCTGGCCCTCTCCTCTTTCCTCACTGACCCCAGGTCTCACAGTTCTACCATTATCAACATCTGACCACTTGGTGCGTTACGACAAAGTGAACTTGTGATGCATATTGACAGTTACAAATGAAGCCATGCCATCTTCTGACAGTTGTAATGGATGATGGCCTTGTGCTGTTGTGAGAGAAAACAGCTCTGTCATCAGGGAAGGGAATAGGAAGGGCTTGGCTGTGTTTTTCTTATGAATGGGATGGGCTGCTAGCTGAGAGAATAGATTATATCAACCAATGACACTAGAGTTTGGCTAGCATCTGGCCTGTATAGCTTTCATACACCCAGCAGAGCAGAGTAGGGATGGGTGCAAGTACTCGAGTATAACCAGTAATTGGAACAACAAATAGCATACCGCAAACGTTTTGCCTTCAGCCTGGTTTCACGCTTATATGCGAGTATTCGAGTACTCAAAATGACTTTCATGAAAATACTCGAACATAGACATTCTCTAAAATGCCCAGTCCATAGAGAAGATGATTACTCTGGGGCATACCATTGTGACAGATGAGGAAGGAACTCAAGGAAGGAGCGTACCATTCTGCAGGAGCTCTTCCAGGTTGTCAGGGTTGCGGGCGAGGTGGAGAATTAGGGTGGCTCCCCTGACCTTCTCTGGGATGTCTTCATACAGCAGCTCCACATAGTCATCTATGCTGTTGATGTTGGCCTCCTCATCCAGCTGACAACGACCCAGATACAGTATGGGTGAGGAATGAGGAGGATTATTAACACAGAAATAATGCAATGAATCATGGTATCAAATACAAAGAAATAGGCACAGACACACTGTCACACACACACACACACAGATATTTGAAGACGCTCTCCTTACCTCCATCCCCTCAAATGGTGTGAGGTCTCTGGGCGAATGTTTCTCTTGTTTGTCTGTGATGTGCAGGACAGGACAGCAAAGACACTAGTCAGCATGATGAACGTGTATTTACGTAATGCGTCATTCAGCCTGCAACTGCAGCCTATCAGGACCAGGCGTTACCATGATGTAACCATTACCTGGCTTCTTGCGGTTCTGCAGGTAGAACAGCAGTTGTTCCACCTCTGGAAGTTTAGATGGATGAATGAGCCTGCATTCCTCCACCACCCTGCGAGCCAGGGTGGCAATGTCCGTGTTGGCGTTTAAGCTTTTAAGGCGGATGCTGTGAATAGAAAATACATATTTGGAGCAATTTTCTTAGAAACAAAAAAAGCTATTTCCAATAACTTTTCAATTACTTCATCTTTTGTTAGGGCAAAATCAAATCAAACTTGATTTGTCACATGCGCCGAATACAACAGGTGTAGACCTTACAGTGAAATGCTTACTTACAAGCCCTTAACCGCAGTGCAGTTCAAGACAGAGTTGAGAAAATATTTACCAAATAAACTAAAGTAAAAAATTATAAAATACAGATCAAGCCAAAAAAAATCAAGCTAAAGCATCATGTAACAGGGTAGGAAATGACCACTATTTTGGTCAGTGTTTCCCCTGGGACTCTACTTAGTGGTGAACATGGTATGTATAAAAGAACCCATTGGACCTGTTCAGTAGTGATGGGCATTCGAGTATTTTCTGTGAACCGGCTCATTTAGCTCTATTTTGTAAAAGAGCAGGCTCCCAAACGGTTCTTCGTTCAAAATGCTTAAAAATATAGAACCATGAAAAAATTGCTAATCTTCAATGTAAAATGTAAAGACCAAAATGTAGGCTACCATTATGTCTGATCGTGAAATGCGATTTCAAATACATTTTTACCTGGGCAAATTATTAGATAGTCTGCCAAAAAAAGTACGTTTTATTGTTCCGCACTGATTTTTTTTTAGAGTGGACAAGATTTGACGCGCTCTAGCCACTATTTATTGTTTATGCAATGAGGATTTAATTAATTTGTAATTTATCTACAGAAAAACTAAAAAAGCAGTAGTAGCAGTATGCAAATCAGGGAGCCAAATGAACGGCTCTTTCGCCGATGTAATTCGGTTCCCGACGTTCACCAAAAAGATCCGTTCGTTTGCGAACGACCCATTACTACTGTTCAGGTGAGAGTGACTGGAAAAACAACAACTTCAACGCTAATCTAATTTTCGTAGGTAATTCGTTAACGTTACATTAGACCCATGCTTAACTACATTTTCTGACACTCCTTGCGTTCTCCAACCATCGGGTCCCCCATTTCGCCGAGGATAGTCGCTTCCACCTCATACTGAACAACGAGGGCTTTCTCTGTCGGGTGGACATCCAAACTCCCCCGTTTTACTTTCCTATGGATGGAGAGAAATGGCCAGGCAATTGATAATGATGATGATGATCTGGATGATAAACCTGTTTTGATTTACAACATTCAATTCCAACCACCAAATCGTTAGACACTACTAGACAGTAAGCTTGTACACCTCAAAACACACTGCCATCAGACGCACACAAGTGCAACACCTATCGCACCTTCACAAAAAAACATTAAGACATGGCTAAAGACCAATCAGACTTGTGAACATAATCCCTAGAGGTTTATTGCCGTTTTCCATGTCTGTAGCTTGTCCTGTGTTCTTCTGGAGGTGCTCATTGTTTGTCTGTATTGTTATTGTCATTTTTTTTTTAAATAACCTGCTCAGGGATTGCGATTGAAAATTAGCCGGCTGGCTAAAACCGGCACTTTTACTTAAACGTTGATTAATGTGAACTGTCCCTGTGAAGAATGCACTCAAAATACACCAAGTATGTATTTAAAAATAATAATAATAATTTCAAAATACATTATGAGCCACGACGTCACATTTCAGTCACAGCTGATTGTCAAAACATCAGCATCTGTTTTCTAGCCACAGCTGGCTAGCTAACGTTACCTTTTCAAGTACCGTGCATCTTCTGCCTGCAGTTTGTCCATTTCGGAAATTATGGAAAACTCACATTCAATTTTCTTTCACTGTAAATTTAAACAAAACGACTGAATTGTCAAACGGTTACCTAGCTACAATTGAGAGCTCTCATCGTATATAGTTTTGCTGTTGCTAGGGTGAGACTCCCTTCCCAGCATGCAAAGCGGAAAATGCATAGAACGTTGAAATGCGGGACAGAGAGCACCCTATTGCCATCTGTAGGTCTGGAGGAGAACTGTGTATAATGGGTTCAGAAGTGTTGTCCCAGGGACCTAATGCAGGAACATCATGACATCAATCACGCGGTCTCTGTTATGACATAGTCAGCTAATGGATTCTTCAATTTCACTCTTTTGTTGGACTTGGTTTAGTGCTTTCCTATCAGGAACCATTTTAATTGTTTAAATTATACATTTTAGTAATTTAGCAGATGCTCTTATCTAGAGCGACTTACATAAGCTATTAGGTTTAAGTGCTTTGCTCAAGGGCACATTGACAGATTTTTCACATAGTCGGTTTGGTTACTGGCCCAACACTCTTAACCACTAGGCTACCTGACGCCCTTCCAATTGGACACCCTCTTCCTTGGAACCAGCAAGTGATCCATTTTAAAACCTTTTCTATACCGCCTTGAGACTGTTCAAATCAAATGTATTTATATAGCCCTTCTTACATCAGCTGATATCTCAAAGTGCTGTACAGAAACCCAGCCTAAAACACCAAACAGCAAGCAATGCAAGTGTAGAAGCACGGTTGTGATTGATTGGTAGGCTGTTTTAGACTGTCTTTTTATAGTGCTGTAGCAAACATGATGGATGTCCCAACAGAAGAGTCTGGTAACTAAGGTCACAGGGTCAGGTGACATTGACCATGGACCTTACAGGTCAGGGTGTAAATATGTGAACTTTCCCTTGAGTTCACTGGCTAAACATTATACTATATCACCTCAACAGTCTGAATTGGCATGCAGTCTGTAGTCAACAGGTCATTAATATTGACAGCACATGTCTTTAAGGGACAGAAAGTTGTATTACCCAATTTTCACTTTTCACTCCAAAGTGAATGTGCGTGTCAGAGCAACATTTTAAGCTAAAGTGACGGGTGATGTCCAAAGTTCCAAAGTGACGGGTGATGTCATCACTCTAAAATTAGAATGCGTCTCATGGCGGGCACATAATTATTTTCTGGTTGAAACAGAATGTACTGGACATTGCGCTACACTAGATATTTTACTGTGAAGTAATCCATGTTTTGAAGTGTTTGAGTGAAAGGAGGGGCTATAGTTTCCCAATGTGCTGTAATAAGGTTATGTGCTGGGCAACACGAGTTTACGGTAAAATCTATGTAGTAGAGTATTTAAGGAGGAGTCTTTGATACTGTTGATCATACAGGCATTCTCATAGGATTGGCCATGGAGTCATTCCATGTCATTTGGGCCACCATCTCAGTGTTCTGAAATCGTTTCTGTAGTTATAAACTAAAAATATTAGCATTCCTGAAACATTATTTTGTTGAAATTTAATTTGATCACAGATATATTAAGTTAATTGATTGCACCCAAATTGGCCATTTTAATGAATAGGATTCAAATAATATTCAATAAATATAGTAGACTACCCAACATCCAATTTGGACCAAACTTTAAATTCGTAGGATTTATTATAGAATTCAGATAATATTCAATCAATTTAGTTCCACATTATACCCCAACAACCAATATACAGTATCAGTTCTTTATGTTTGACAAGTAGTATGAAGCTGTGGCTTGGAGTATTGCTTCTCCATACTAAGTAATATATTCCCTGTGAATCTGGTGATGTTTTGTTTCTCCCCTGTTCAGAGAAATTAGTAATTGAAGTCACCTGCATTATCTACCATAAAGTAGTGTGGAAGTATCAGGTTTTGACTACTAGATGCCGCTGTTCCTGCTATACCGTCACACTATTTTTAAATCCATTTTGCTGGTATCTTGTGTTTTATTAAATAGATCACAACATTTCCTTTGCAACTTTGGGTAGAAACCCAATAGATTTAGCTCATGATCATCCTCACAATTCAAGCCAGTCCTCCATGAAAGCAAGTTTGTCCTTCCTTTACTCTTAATCTGTGTGCATGAAACAGCCCCTTTGTGTGTGTGGTTTATTCCCTTCAAAAAAGGTCTGGATTAGTTACTGATAGACCATTCTTGTTGAACAAACAAACCATCGGAGTGGCGGGTAGCCTACTGGCCCAACACTCTAACCACTAGGCTACCCGCCACTCCGATGGTTTGTTTGTTCAACAAGAATGGTCTATCAGTAACTAATCCAGACCTTTTTTGAAGGGAATAAACCACACATGCTTTCATGGAGGACTGGCTTGAATTGTGAGGATGATCATGATCGAATCCCCGAGCTGACAACGTAAAAATCTGTCGTTCTGCCACTGAACAAGGCCATCATTGTAAATAAGAATTTGTTCTTAATGTTCTTAACTGACTTGCCTAGTAAAATAAAAATAGGCTACATAAGTTTCAATGTTATGGCCGCTAATGTTCTTCAATGGTATACACTGTATACTGTTTTGCAGTGGTAATGGTGCTACTGTAGGCCCTAGCCCATTTCTCCATCAAAGTTTTGAGTCTTCATGTGAGAAAGCTACCACTTATTGGACTATTCAAATCAAACCAAATCAAATTTTATTGGTCACATACACATGGTTAGCAGATGTTAAAGTGAGTGTAGTGAAATGCTTGTGCTTCTAGTTCCGACTATGCAGTAAAATCTAACAAGTAATATAACAAATCCACAACAACTACCTTATACACAAATGTAAAGGGAAGAATAAGAATATGTACATATAAATATATGGATGAGCGATGGCGTGCGGCATAGACAAGATGCAGTAGATGGTGTAGAATACAGTATATATACATATGAGATGAATAATGTAGGATATGTAAACATTTATAGTGGCATCATTTAAAGTGACTAGTGATACCTCTATGTGAACATTATTAAAGTGGCGTTATTTAAAGTTACTTTATTAAGTCTGTTTATTTAAGTGGCCAGAGATTTGAGTCTGTATGTTGGCAGCAGCCTTCTCTGTGTTAGTGATGGCTGTTTAACAGTCTGATGGCCTTGAGATAGAAGCTGATTTTCAGTCTCTCGGTCCCAGGTTTGATGCACCTGTACTGACCTCGCCTTCTGGATGGTAGCGGGGTGAACAGGCTGTGGCTCGGGTGGTTGTTGTCCTTGATGATCTTTTTGGCCTTCCTGTGACATCGGGTGCTGTAGGTGTCCTGAAGGGCAGGTAGTTTGCCCCCGGTGATGCGTTGTGCAGACCTCACTACCCTCTGGAGAGCCTTGCGGTTGATGGCGGAGCAATTGCCGTACCGGGGATGCAGCCCGACAGGATGCTCTCGATTGTGCACCTGTAAAAATTAGTCAGCGTTTTAGATGACAAGCCACATTTCTTCAGCCTCCTGAGGTTGAAGAGGAGCTGTTGTGCCTTCTTCCCCGCGCTGTCCGTGTGGGTGGACCATTTCAGTTTGTTCGTGATGTTTACGCCGAGGAACTTAAAACGTTCCACCTCCTCCACTACTGTCCCGTCGATGTGGGGGGGGGGGGGGGGGGGGGTTAGGGTTAGGTTGGGGGGGGGCCCTCTGCTGTTTCCTGATGTCCACGATAATCTCCTTTGTTTTGTTGACATTGAGTGAGAGGTTATTTTCCTGACACCACACTCAAAGGGCCCTCACCTCCTCCCTGTAGGCTGTCTTGTCGTTGTTGGAAACCAGGCCTACCACTGTAGTGTCGTCTGAAAACTTGATGATTGAGTTGGGTTATTCAAGGAAAGTTGGGTTGATTCATTAGGTTGCTAAGAGATGGACAAACTGAATCGCTTTCATGGAGGACTGGCTAAAATTGTGAGGATGACCACATAGTTTATTTTCATAATGAGCCAAATCTATTGGTTTTCTACCCAAAGTTGCAAAGGAAATGTTGTGATCTATTTAATAAACCATCAAAATGGATGTGTGGTGGTTTAGTTGGAACACTGGCATCTAGTGGTCAAACTAGCGTACTTTCACACTACTTTAAGGTAAATAATGCAAGCGAATGGAATTACTAATTTCTCTGAACGGGAAAAAAAACATCTCCAGACATTATTACATTGTATGGAAAAACAATACTACAATCAATTAAATCAAATGTATTTATAAAGCCCTTCTTACATCAGCTGATGTCACAAAGTGCTGTACAGAAACCCAGCCTAAAACCCCAAACAGCAAGCAATGCAGGTGTAGAAGCACGGTGGCAAGGAAAAACTCCCTAGAAAGGCCAGAACCTAGGAAGAAACCTAGAGAGGAACCAGGCTATGAAGGGTGGCCAGTCCTCTTCTGGCTGTGCCGGGTGGAGATTATAACAGAACATGGCCAAGATGTTCAAATGTTCATAGATGACCAGCAGGGTCAAATAATAATAATCACAGTGGTTGTAGAGGGTGCAACAGGTCAGCACGTCAGGAGTAAATGTCAGTTGGCTTTTCATAGCCGATCATTCAGAGTATCTCTACCGCTCCTGCTGTCTCCTGCACGTCCGGTGAACAGGTCAGGGTTCCATAGCCGCAGGCAGAACAGTTGAAACTGGAGCAGCAGCACGACCAGGTGGACGGGGACAGCAAGGAGTCATCATGCCAGGTAGTCCTGAGGCATGGTCCTAGGGCCCAGGTCCGAGAGAGAGAAAGAAAGAGAGAAAGAAAGAAAGAAAGAGGGAAAGAAAGAGAGAAAAAGAGAGAGCGAATTAGAGAGAGCATACTTAAATTCACACAGGACACCGGATAAGACAGGAGAAATACTCCAGATATAACAGACTGACCCTAGCCCCCCGACACTATTGCAGCATAAATACTGGAGGCTGAGACAGGAGGGGTCGGGAGACACTGTGGCCCCGTCCGACGATACCCCCGGACAGGGCCAAACAGGCAGGATATAACCCCACCCACTTTGCCAAAGCACAGCCCCCACATCACTAGAGGGATATCTCCAACCACCAACTTACCATCCTGAGACAAGGCCGAGTATAGCCCACAAAGATCTCCCCCATGGCACAACCCAGGGGGGGCGCCAACCCGGACAGGAAGATCACGTCAGTGACTCAACCCACTCATGTGAAGCACCCCTCTTAGGGATGACATGGAAGAGCACCAGTAAGCCAGCCCCTGGAATAGGGTTTGAGGCAGAGAATCCCAGTGGAGAGAGGGGAACCGGGCAGGCAGACATCAAGGGCGGTTCGTTGCTCCAGTGCCTTTCCGTTCACCTTCACACTCCTGGGCCAGACTACACTCAATCATAGGACCTACTGAAGAGATGAGTCTTCAATAAAGACTTAAAGGTTGAGACCGAGTCTGCGTCTCTCACATGGATAGAGAGACCATTCCATAAAAATGGAGCTCTATAGGAGAAAGCCCTGCCTCCAGCTGTTTGCTTAGAAATTCTAGGGACAATAAGGAGGCCTGCGTCTTGTGACCGTAGTGTACGTGTAGGTATGTACGGCAGGACCAAATCGTTAAGACAGGTAGGAGCAAGCACATGTAATGCTTTGTAGGTTAACAGTAAAACCTTGAAATCAGCCTTTGCCTTAACAGGAAGCCAGTGTAGAGAGGCTAGCACTGGAGTAATATGATCACATTTTTGGGTTGTAGTCAAGATTCTAGCAGCCGTGTTTAGCACTAACTGAAGTTTATTTATTGCTTTATCCGGTTAGCCGGAAAGTAGAGCATTGAAGTAGTCTAACCTAGAAGTGACAAAAGCATGGATTAATTTTTCAGCATCATTTTTGGACAGAAAGTTTCAGATTTTTGCAATGTTACGTAGATGGAAAAAAGCTGTCCTTGAAACAGTCTTGATATGTTCGTCAAAAGAGAGATCAGGGTCCAGAGTAACGCCAAGGTCCTTCACAGTTTTATTTGAGACGACTGTACAACCATCAAGATAAATTGTCAGATTCAACAGAAGATCTCTTTTTTACAAGCCCCAGCTTCATACAGTTGCTTAAACATAGAGAACTGATAATGCATACTGGTTGCTGGGGTGGGACGAGTGTGGGGGGTTCGCGAGTGGGTTTGATTTTTTTTCTTCATGTCTTACTCATTGGTAGGAAGAAGTTTGGTCCAAATTGGATGTTGGGTAGTCTACTATATTTATTGAATATTATCTGACTTCTATTAATTAAAATGGCTGATTTGGGTGCAATCAATTAGCTTAATTTCTCAGAGATCTAATTATATTTAAACAAAATAATGTTTCTGGAATGCTAATCATATCTGTTACTAACTACAGAAACAATTTCAGAACAATCTGAGATGGTCGGTGTTGAAATCCTCTTTCTTGTGCTTTTTGAGATGTAACGGCCCCATGGAGACTTGTTCTCCTCCACAGAGCACGGGACATCAACATCCAGGTCATTAAAGGCTGTGTATGATGACCACACAGAGCACGGTACATCAACATTCAGGTCATTAAAGGCTGTGTATGATGACCACACAGTGTGTCTGTGTACAGTACGTGAACACTCACAAGGGCTTCTTTTTGTGATCTGAAATGTTGATTGAGCGTAGTGACATAGTGGCACGTACACATTGGGGATCTCCCTGGAGACATGACCAAAGCAGATTCTTGAACCATAAGCCTGACACATATCTGGACCAGAAGTGCAGCGACTACAAATACTGAGAGGCTAGGGCAAAGCTTCAGCGTCTGACTATCGGCAGAAAATAAATGTCACACGGTTTGAGTTTTAGACCGGCCATGCCTTATCATGTGCATAGGCACAGCTAAGTCCAAATGTCTCCATTCAACGCTTTAAATAGATAGAAACATTCACATGTTGTTGAGTGAATGCATGCATGGTCTACCATACGTTTTGCGGACCTATCACTTTGTAACTTAGGCATCCAAAGACAAGAACATTGTGGCTATGCATAGATACAAACATGAGAAGACTGCTAAAAATAACTGCTACATTATACGGCTGTAAGGGGCAGGGGAAACGTATCTTGTGTGCTGCTGGTATTTGTGGGTTGAAAGCTCGGATGCCACTCAACGTGCCTGCAGCCGGGGAGCAGCTTTCAGCACTGCCCCAAGATGGGATCACAGCCGATCCCTTGCTGCTAGAGAAGGTACCAGGGGACCCCAGACCCACAGATATAGCAGCACCGCAGAAGCAACAGCAGAAGCAACAACACCTTCACACTTGGTAACACACACCGTGTGGTTCACACACACTGCTCGCTCGCTGGACTGGACACAGAGCAGAGACACTGCCACAGGCACACTAGGTCACACACACACAGACCATCTGGTTCACACACACTGAATCTCTGCGATGGACACTGCGCTGGATACAGACAAGGCAAGAATGAGCCTGGAAGATTCAAAAAGGGCAGTGGTGTCTTCAAGCTCTCCACCTAACATGGAGTTCCAAGCCCTCCACCAGGCCCATCGGGACCGTTGGAAGAACACAGATGTGTCCATGTGTCGCCACAGCCTGTCCTTCCATCTGCACCACAGCCTGAGGATGGAGTTCTTCGCCAGCTTCCTGTACCTGCTGGAGCAGATCCCTCTGGGTAAGGAGAGGGGCGCCACCAACCGCCTTCATCGGGCTCTGGGCAAAGTGAGGGGAAATGGGTGTGTTTGAGCATGTGTGTACTTTTGAGGGTTAAATCAGTCTTAACACGCATGCAGAGATACAGTTTGTACCGTAGGCTGTAAATGATCTATGTGGGAATATGCTATATGAGAGACACTGGTGTTAATGGGACTTCCCTGCGTGAATAAAACCAATTATTCAACTACACTATGTGCTTTCTGGCTGTCTGATATGGCACCATACTGGCCAACTCCTAGAACAAAGAGAATGTGCAATCAAGCACCTACTCTAATCTATAGCTCTCATCTAATCTATAGCTCTCACAATCACCTCGGTGTACCCTGATTTCAGGTCCTATAATCAGTTGAAAATGTTCCCACCATCTAACCATACTGACCATCCCACCATCCTGACCATTTATCATGATTAAACAAGAGGTGGAACCTATGCATCTCAATGCATGATGATATATAGTAAAGAGAGAGAAGCGCTAACTGTGCAGTAGGTTACTCGTACTGTATGTCCAGTGGCCTTGGGGTGTGTTCGCAAATTAAATCTGGAGTACCAGAGTGCGCTCTGGGCATTTGTAAATTCAGAGCGTTGTCTGATTGTCCTGTAAATTCAGAGCGTTTCACACTCGGAGCGTTCAGAGTGCACACGGGATGCTCTGGCCAAGGAGTAGGGTTGATCCTGACCTCACTACGGCAGTCAAGCACCCAAGAAAACTGGCTAACGTTGGCTAGCTGGCTAGCTACTTCCAGACACAACTGAGAGAACAGCTCACTGACCATTTTACTCTCCCTAACAGAGATGGTTAGGCTGTTTTCATGTTATCCAGAGCGTTGGTGACCGTAACTGTGCTGCTGGCAACAATGTAATTACTTTATTTCTTAACGATGTTTACCAACACCGGCCATATTCAACTGGTGTTGAGCGCTCGTAAATTCGTCAGTTATTCTGCACTCTTGCACAATCAGACGAGAGTGCTCTGAAATCGGAGATGATAGCCAGAGTGAATTTACGAACGCAACCTTGATTTCCTAATTTTCTTGGAGATTTCAGTGGGTCAAACTAACCTGTCCAGGAATTGCCCCATCAATGGCATGTGAAGTGTGTAAGCACTGTGCCATGTCAAGAAGTGTATGATTCATGACAGTCAGAGTTTCATAGTCATTATTTGTTTATTTATTGAACCTTTATTTAACTATGCAAGTCAGTTAAGAACAAATTCTTATTTACAATGACGGCCTACCGGGGAACAGTGGGTTAACTGCCTTGATCAGGGGCAGAACGACAGATTTTTACCTTGTCAAACAATTCCCAAATTGCATGTAAATTGGTGTGTAAACCTCTGACATTCTCTTGGTGTTGAAATTCAAGGAGATGTTTGTCCAAACAGATGAAAGGACACAGAGTCTGGTAACTCTTTACCTTCACTAATGAGGTGAACTAATTGTGGATGATGATAGGGGAAGTTGGCTGTAAAATGGCATTTGACTGGCAGAATGACACCTTTCACACTCAGTCTTCCTGTCCTCTGGGACATCTAGACCGTGTTACTATACTTATCCCTCTCTCCTGAAGGCGTCCCGAGTGTGCACACCAATACTGTATCAGAATACAATCTGATGCCTTGTGACCTTCAAACATTACTCGGCCAAGTGAACACCTGACTTGAGACGTCTTGAAAGTTCTTGACATGTATGGTTCGATACTCTAATTGTCTTCTTCCCCTTGGTTTTAACCTCTGATTGTCTTCTTCCAATTGGTTTTAACCTCTGATTGTCTTCTTCCAATTCGTTTTAACCTCTGATTGTCTTCTTCCAATTGGTTTTAACCTCTGATTGTCTTCTTCCCCTTGGTTATAACCTCTAATTGTCTTCTTCCCCTTGGTTTTAACCTCTGATTGTCTTCTTCCAATTGGTTTTAACCTCTGATTGTCTTCTTCCCCATGGTTTTAACCTCTGATTGTCTTCTTCCCCTTGGTTTTAACCTCTGATTGTCTTCTTCCCCTTGGTTTTAACCTCTCATTGTCTTCTTCCCCTTGGTTTTAACCTCTCATTGTCTTCTTCCCCTTGGTTTTAACCTCTGATTGTCTTCTTCCCCTTGGTTCTAACCTCTGATTGTCTTCTTCCCCTTGGTTCTAACCTCTGATTGTCTTCTTCCCCTTGGTTTTAACCTCTCATTGTCTTCTTCCCCTTGGTTTTAACCTCTCATTGTCTTCTTCCCCTTGGTTTTAACCTCTGATTGTCTTCTTCCAATTGGTTTTAACCTCTGATTGTCTTCTTCCAATTGGTTATAACCTCTGATTGTCTTCTTCCAATTGGTTATAACCTCTGATTGTCTTCTTCCCCTTGGTTATAACCTCTGATTGTCTTCTTCCCCTTGGTTTTAACCTCTGATTGTCTTCTTCCCCTTGGTTTTAACCTCTGATTGTCTTCTTCCCCTTGGTTTTAACCTCTGATTGTCTTCTTCCCCTTGGTTTTAACCTCTGATTGTCTTCTTCCCCTTGGTTATAACCTCTGATTGTCTTCTTCCCCTTGGTTTTAACCTCTGATTGTCTTCTTCCCCTTGGTTCTAACCTCTCATTGTCTTCTTCCCCTTGGTTCTAACCTCTGATTGTCTTCTTCCCCTTGGTTATAACCTCTGATTGTCTTCTTCCCCTTGGTTATAACCTCTGATTGTCTTCTTCCCCTTGGTTTTAACCTCTGATTGTCTGGAGTTGGCCGTGGAAATCCCACTCCTGGACCTCTTCCCTGTCGGGTGCCTTTTAGCATTGTGGCGTGAGTCCAACTGGAAGCAAATGACTTTATAATGACATCAGGGACTCTGAGAGTGAGATTGTTGCGTCATGTTGCCATAAATTTTGTGGTGACACGTCTCCAGCTGACAAATGCATCGACCCGACCCCCACCCTGACCCCCACCCAACGTTTAGGCTAAGCCCAGAGAAATGTGTTCCGATTCTTCTAGTTTTAACCAAAGGTCCCTCTCACTGGAAATACTGTACTCAACAAGACCTACAAAACAAATAGAAACATATAGAATAATTTTACTCAAACTGGTGAGAAAAAAGTAGAACCCCAGTGTCAAAGGTCACGGGCTTGAATACCAAAATGAACAGTAAAAGTTTATAATGAAAGCATTGGGTGCATACAGTACCAACGTATATATTGTTTACATCACATACCTGTAGTCCTCTTACTCCATACCACAGCTGATCATGCGGTTGGATAACACCCTTATTTTTAGACTTATAATCAAATTATCATCATGCGTCTCTCAGGCAGATCATCAGCTCTTATCCGGTCCATAGTTAGTGATCCAGTGTCCTGTTCTGTTCTTCAGCACACCTGTTCCTCCTGAGTGACTTTGTCCTCTTCCCCAGTAGTGTGGTGAAGAGTGTTATTCACACGGACATAACATGACAATGGTACTTGACTATGGTCATGGGAAAAGGTCAATCAGTTGTGTGTGTGTGTATGTATCCCACAGTCAAGCTCTTCGCGGTGACCTGCGAGAAAATCAAAGGGGAGAAGTACTTCTACTACAAGGCACAGAAGTTCTACGAGGACGTGGAGCCGTCAGAGGAGGGGATGATGGGAGACTTCGTTGAGATCTCCCACATCGACCTGGAGGGCTCCAGGAACTTTCTGAGCAGGTTTATTGTAAGTCTATACTACATCACACGTGTGTCACTGAAATGACACCTCTGACTTGGTTGAAAACTGTGTGGTAGTGACCTCGGAGCCTGAACCTGTTACAGAACCCAAGTTGATATTTGTATCGGTATCTGTTTATGACATGAAATGCATCATCTTTCTGCTATAAAAATACCTTCTCCCATGAGTCCATCTCTTCTCATCTACAAAGGGAGCTGTGCCTCTGCCCAGAACACATCATGTCGCTAATGGTCATCTTGACCTTCTGCCAGGCCGGCTCTATAACAACACCCTCGTGTCCAGAGCCCCAGACATTAATCCCCAATGTTACACTTGGTCCACAAGACTGGAGAGGGTCAATGTGTGTGCTGTACTTACATGAATGGGGATTTGTGTTACATGGAAACTAGGCTATTAATGGCCATATCTAGTGTGGTTCTCATTATTGATAGTCATATCTGGTGTAGTTCTCTAATGTACCTCCCCTTGCCAGTAGAGTTCTGATCTGGCCTATACCTGTCTACTGCACCTCCCCTTGCCAGTAGAGTTCTGATCTGGCCTACACCTGTCTACTGCACCTCCCCTTGCCAGTAGAGTTCTGATCTGGCCTACACCTGTCTACTGCACCTCCCCTTGCCAGTAGAGTTCTGATCTGGCCTATACATGTCTACTGTACCTCCCCTTGCCAGTAGAGTTCTGATCTGGCCTACACCTGTCTACTGCACCTCCCCTTGCCAGTTGTGTTCTGATATGGCCTTCACCTGTCTACTGCACCTCCCCTTGCCAGTAGAGTTCTGATCTGGCCCATACCTGTCTACTGCACCTCCCCTTGCCAGTAGAGTTCTGATCTGGCCTACACCTGTCTACTGCACCTCCCCTTGCCAGTAGAGTTCTGATCTGGCCCATACCTGTCTACTGCACCTCCCCTTGCCAGTAGAGTTCTGATCTGGCCTACACCTGTCTACTGCACCTCCCCTTGCCAGTTGTGTTCTGATATGGCCTTCACCTGTCTACTGCACCTCCCCTTGCCAGTAGAGTTCTGATCTGGCCCATACCTGTCTACTGCACCTCCCCTTGCCAGTAGAGTTCTGATCTGGCCCATACCTGTCTACTGCATCTCCCCTTGCCAGTAGAGTTCTGATCTGGCCCATACCTGTCTACTGCACCTCCCCTTGCCAGTAGAGTTCTGATATGGCCTACACCTGTCTACTGCACCTCCCCTTGCCAGTAGAGTTCTGATCTGGCCCATACCTGTCTACTGCACCTCCCCTTGCCAGTAGAGTTCTGATATGGCCTACACCTGTCTACTGCATCTCCCCTTGCCAGTAGAGTTCTGATCTGGCCTACACCTGTCTACTGCATCTCCCCTTGCCAGTAGAGTTCTGATCTGGCCTACACCTGTCTACTGCACCTCCCCTTGCCAGTAGAGTTCTGATCTGGCACATACCTGTCTACTGCACCTCCCCTTGCCAGTAGAGTTCTGATATGGCCTACACCTGTCTACTGCATCTCCCCTTGCCAGTAGAGTTCTGATCTGGCCTACACCTGTCTACTGCATCTCCCCTTGCCAGTAGAGTTCTGATCTGGCCTACACCTGTCTACTGCACCTCCCCTTGCCAGTAGAGTTCTGATCTGGCCCATACCTGTCTACTGCATCTCCCCTTGCCAGTAGAGTTCTGATCTGGCCTACACCTGTCTACTGCATCTCCCCTTGCCAGTAGAGTTCTGATCTGGCCTACACCTGTCTACTGCATCTCCCCTTGCCAGTAGAGTTATGAACTCATTCCAGACTATAATAATCTGCCATTTCATTTATTACCTTTAATAAGTCACAAGAAAAATATCCTTGATTACTCCTCGCCGGGCGGTAAAGCAGGGGACTTTCACAATGATGCGTATAGGTAACATACACATGTTAGCAGTGGTGTAAAGTACTTAAGTAAAAACACTTTACAGTACTACTTAAGTACTGTTTTGGGGTATCTGTACTTTATTATTTATATTTTTGACAACTTTTACTTTTACTTCACTACATTCTTAAGGAAAATGTTGTACTTTTTACTCCATACATTTTCCCTGACACCCAAAAGAACTCGTTACATTTTGAATGATTTGCAGGACAGGAAAATGTTCCAATTCACACACTTAGCAAAATCCCTGGTCATCCATACTGCCTCTGATCTGGAGGACTCACTAAACATTAATGTTTCGTTTGTAAAATATGTCTGGGTGTTGGAGTATGCCCCTGGCTATTCGTAAATTAAAAATTAAAAAAGAACATTGTGCGTCTGGTTTGATCAATATAAGGAATTTAAAATGAGTTATACTTTTACTTTTGATACTTAAGTATATTTAAAACCAAATACTTTTAGACTTTTACTCAAGTAGTATTTTACTGTGAGACGTTCACTTTTACTTGAGTCATTTTCTATTAAACCTTTTACTACAGTTGGCTAAATCAGGGTCACACAGAGTGTTTCTTGGTAGTCTTAAACAAATCTACTTTCAAACAAAAGCATACACCTCACACACATGGTTATGGGCTTAAACAAAAGAAGACACCTGTACCATGTCCGATATAGAGATGAAATGTATTACATTTTGAGTTTGCATCCCAATATTACACTTTATATACATCACAGAAGACTGAAAGATAAAACCGTTTGACATA
Organism: Salvelinus alpinus; assembly: GCF_045679555.1. Lineage (NCBI taxonomy): Eukaryota > Metazoa > Chordata > Actinopteri > Salmoniformes > Salmonidae > Salvelinus > Salvelinus alpinus. The sequence goes on along the minus strand of NC_092101.1, from coordinate 44,135,219 downwards.
GAAACACTGGATTTTCTGCGGCTTCTTTAAAATCATGTTTATTAATTATGAAATTATGAAACATAATAAGAACTTTTTTCCTATGAGGCAACATGGTCATTTGACTGCAGGAAAGGGCTACAGTATCTTTACTTTTACTCAGGTATGACAATTAGGTCATTTTTCCACCTCTGTATGTTAGAGCAGACATAATATACAGATGTAGGATCTTCATTTGAGCCAGATTGCTACAACAGGAAAATAATCCTGAAGCAATAGAAAACGTGAATTATTATGTGGATTATAATTAATGGACAATGGCAAAGGCCCTGGTTATGACGGATATAGCTTTAGTTGCACAACATAGTCTCCATTTAGTTGCAACACACACACACAGTCTTAGATCAGGGTCACCCGAAACGTTATACAGCTGGCTACATTTCATAGTACTAGACCTATGAGTCGTCGTTCCATGTGCTGCTCAACTGCTCTCTCGTACAAGGACATCCTTAGCTTAGACAGAGGAAGAGAACACTATGTTTCAGTCATACTCCATGGTCTCCTTAAACTCTACTGTGCAGAGTCTGGATTCTAATCCTGACAACTCCATTAAAACCTAACACAGTGGGGAAATGTAGAGTGCAGCCAGGTTAAACTGAAGAACAAGCTATGTGAGCAATGTGGCAGTAATTCACCAAACCAGGAAGCATCCTCCAACAACTATAGAGTTCCTCCGGGCCCCATCTTTCACCGAATCACGGACTGGGGCCCCACTCATTCCTCAGGGAAGAGAGGGAGAGGAGTGAGGTCAGAGTACAAAATGCAAAGAAGTTAAAACGAGCATGAATCAAGCAAAGTTATTTTTTTGTTCTCTATGTAAGGTCAAAGTTCATAGTGTCATTACCCTGAGGTGTGGTGCTTGTTTCTGCTCTCTGGGTTTTTGGGTTACAGAGGCCAGACATCTGGTATAGAAAAAAAGAATATGTATTACTGTGATCATAGCAAAGGACGCCAGGTAGCCTGATGTTTGCGTAAACTTTTCCTGTGCGGAAGGATTTTAAAATGTCTGTTACATTACTGTAGTGTGTCTATTTACCAATGTGTACATGCTTGTGTATCATTCCATTCTTCAAACAGGGTCCTGGTAAGGCTGACACTAAGTGTGCCCTGGACTGTGGTTGTGGGATTGGGCGGGTATCTAAAGGTGTCCTCCTGCCCATCTTTGAGACCATGGAGATGTGTGACATGATTGAGGCCTTTCTGCTCCATGCCCACGAGGAGTACCTAGGAGACGACGCTGACCGCATAGAAACATACTACTGTTACAACCTGCAGGAGCTAACACCTCCCTCAAGGAAATATGACGTCATCTGGATGCAGTGGTGTGCATGTAAGACTCGCTCTCGGATCTACGTGTGTGTTTGTGTCTGACAGTGTGTGTCTGATAGTGTGTGTCTGATAGTGTGTGTCTGATAGTGTGTGTCTGACAGTGTGTGTCTGACAGTGTGTGTCTGACAGTGTGTGTCTGATAGTGTGTGTCTGATAGTGTGTGTCTGATAGTGTGTGTCTGACAGTGTGTGTCTGACAGTGTGTGTCTGACAGTGTGTGTCTGATAGTGTGTGTCTGACAGTGTGTGTCTGACAGTGTGTGTCTGACAGCGTGTGTCTGACAGCGTGTGTCTGACAGTGTGTGTCTGATAGTGTGTGTCTGATAGTGTGTGTCTGATAGTGTGTGTCTGACAGTGTGTGTCTGACAGTGTGTGTCTGATAGTGTGTGTCTGATAGTGTGTGTCTGACAGTGTGTGTCTGACAGTGTGTGTCTGATAGTGTGTGTGCGTCATGTTTGTGATGTTTTGACCTCTCATCTACTGTGTCTTTTCCATATGAGGTTGTTTACATTCAGTAAGTGTGAGTACCTCCGTATGTAGAACGTCATATTAAAGCGACATGCAGTTTATATACTGTATTCTATACTATCTATTGCATCTTTGCCTACGCCGCTCTGACATTGCTCATCCATATATTAAGCAATAAGGCCTGAGGGGTGTGGTATATGGCCAATATACCACAGCTAAGGGCTGTTATTAGTCACGACACAACGCGGAGTACTAGGACACAGCCCTTAGCCGTGGTATATTGGTCATATATCACAAACCGCCGAGGTGCCTTATTGCTATTATAAACTGGTTACCAACGTAATTAGTAAAAATAAATGTTTTGTCATACCCGTAGTATACGGTCTGATATACCACAGCTTTCAGCCAATCAGCATCCAGCGTTCGAACCACCCAGTTAATAATTGTATTTATATATTCTTATTCCATTCCTTACTAAGATTTGTGTGTATTATGTATTTGTTGTGGAATTGTTAGATATTACTTGTTAGATATTGCTGCACTGTCGTAACTAGAAGCACAAGCATTTCGCTATACTCTTAATAACATCTGCTAACCATGTGTATGTGACCAATAACATTTGATTTGATGTTGATTTGACATTACAGCAACATACAGACATTAGATATCAGAGCTCCTTGTCAGTCAACAGCAGTTAAAAGAGTCTGTATGAAGAACTCTGCCCAACTCCAGTCTTATTTTAGGAGGGACCAGCATTGATTTTTCAGTGAAGGGATATTTCAGGTTGTGTTTATATTGCCATGTTAGGGGACCTCCTCATGTCACGCTCCTGACTCATTTGGTGAGCCCTGTCATGCTTAGGGTGTGCCCTGTCACGTTCCGTGTAGGGCAGGTTATATAAGACAACTCGAGGTGGAGGACGAATCTAGGTTCTAGATATCAGAGAAAAAAGTATGGGTGGATAAAATCTATATAGTTAAAATAAGTTTGACAGATAGACGCAGGCAGACAGACAGACTCTCCCTCACTCTGATTGGTGGGTCTTGTGTTGCGCTGTCCCATCTCCAGGTCACCTGACGGACAGGGACCTGATGCAGTTCCTGATGCGCTGTAAGAAGAGTCTGCGGACCAACGGGGTTATCATCATGAAGGACAACATGGCCCGGAAGGGCTGCAAGCTGGATCCCATCGACAGCAGCATCATCCGCCACCTGGACATCATGAAGGACATCATCTTTAAGGCCGGCCTGAAGGTCCTGGCTGTGGAGAAACAAGAAGGATTCCCCGACGCCATCGTCCCTGTGTGGATGATCGCTATGCAGTAGACAGACAGACAAACGGATGGACGGACTGACTGGCAGATAGACAGTATACAGTACCTTCGTTATTAGACATTCTGACACACTATTACAAGATTGTAATGTCTCACACCCACTGACAAGCAAACTGGCACCCTGACAAGCGCACACTCCTACTCCAATGAAGACAGAATGGTGTATATATAGATTTTACGTTGCTTTTGTTTTTGCCAGTCTATTTTTTTTTTTTATACCTGCCTGTAATATTGCAGATTTTAAATGTAGATTACTTTTTTACACGACAGTACATGTTTTCTGGTTTGTCATTGTATAGTTAAGTTGAAATGCAGTATGTTGTGCAGACTGTAGCCTAAACTAATGCCTTAGCAAAAACAATGCCTTAGCAACAAACAAATTGCCTAGCAACAAACAAATTGCCTCAGCAACAAACAAAAAAGTATTTTCATATGGTATGCTGATGTATGTAGCAAAATGTATTCATGCTCATTAAACTGTACAATGTAACCTCTAGACTTGCTGTATTTCTTTGAGATCACACAGAACAATACAGAGTAATTGTATAGTTTGGACTCTGAGAACTACCTTAGAGCTTTACTATAAGTTTTACTATAATTGCATACCATATGGAAATAGTTGCATGAATTTAGATTTTGTAAATGCTTTCTGTCCAGAGTATGTTTCTCATTATATTCCTGAAACAAAAGGTAATGGGATTAGAGATGTGTAATCATAGTTGGCTATTATAATCAAGTCTGGGATGTAAACACTGAACCATTTACCTCTTAAAGTACTACAGTTACACTACATTCTCCCAGCCAAGCCAACAACCGAACAAGGTGCAATCTACATGAGCACTGCACGGAGAAGAAGAGATCATTTAGAACCCCTCAAATGGTTATGATAATGCTCCTAAGTATATTTTGTTCCTAACTAGCCCACAGTAGAAGAATGGCATTGTTTAGGTTAATGACTTTCAGCTGGAGCCCTGAGGAGGAAGGGGAGTTGATTACTTCCTGCTTTGGGTTTGACAGACAGACAGTGCTCGCTTTCATATCTGCCTTGGCATCGGTTCAGGCCTGTCAGGTTCTGTCTGCATAAAACACATCCAGCAGTCGCATTGAATATTTAGGGTGTACGGCTAGTCGGTTACACAGAAGTGGGTTTGGGTTGTACAAAAGTGGTGAAGACTTGTTCCTCCCTAATTCTGTATGAATGGATGGCTTGTCAATGACGAGTGACTGAGACCCCTGAAAAAGAAGAAAAAAATGAAATATATCAAAGTGTTGCTGGTAAGAACTCCTGTCTGAGAAGGGATGGCGTGAGATGTTCCACACAGTGTTTTCTCAGGTCAGAAAGAGTATTTTGAGATGTGAACAACCCATATATACGTACATTCCCCACATCCCGTATGAATTAAAGATCAAAATGCCCCATGGTGAAATTTGTAGATCTTTTTTTCTCTCTTTGGCAAATAGCAGCCAAATGTGCTGTCACCTTTTCAGAAGTGGTTAGTGCCTGTGACAGTCAAGGCGATCAGTCCTAATACTTCTCAATGTCCCAGAAGCAGTTTGAATATATTTGCTGACTTAACACTAATTTGTCCAGTCACGTCAGCAGTGGAGAACATTGGGCCCGGGTCCAGACTGACTATATCAAACCCGGCAAAACTTTAGCTGACTAAAATCTTGTTTGGGACAGGGCTGATGACCGAGAAACACACCACTGCAGAGAACAATCCATGTTTTTACCATTATAAAAGAGTGGGTTCATTTGAATTATGCGGCAAAGACTGTTGAATAGATGTTGTTAGAGCAGCCGTGTCTTTCTTCGTGTGAGGAATCCGACAACAACAAGAGGGTCGTTTTTCTAGTTTCCAGACTGGGCCCATGAAGCGCCCAGACAGTCTGTGCTTTGATCCTGAATAGAGTGAGCCTTTGTGGGCTCCACACTGGAGGGGAAACCTCAGTCTTCTGAGCCCAGCCAGGATACTTTCAACCAGGGATAGAGAGAGACTGGAGAGGGGAGGTTTGTCTTGCCTTCCCTGGGAGAATTTAGACCAGAGGAATGTACTTTTATATGCATCCCTCGTTCTCATAGTAAATCAAGTTACAGAAAAAAAGTGAACCTGATGATTTTGGGCTGGCTCTTCTTCTATGGTGAGAAAACCAAATTTCCCCCGTAAACACTCTCAGCTGTCTGTCTGTCTGTCTGTCTGTCTGTCTGTCTGTCTGTCTGTCTGTCTGTCTGTCTGTCTGTCTGTCTGTCTGTCTGTCTGTCTGTCTGTCTGTCTGTCTGTCTGTCTGTCTGTCTGTCTGTCTGTTGTCTGTCTGTCTGTCTGTCTGTCTGTCTGTCTGTCTGTCTGTCTGTCTGTCTGTCTGTCTGTCTGTCTGTCTGTCTGTCTGTCTGTCTGTCTGTCTGTCTGTCTGTCTGTCTGTCTGTCTGTCTGTCTGTCTGTCTGTCTGTCTGTCTGTCTGTCTGTCTGTCTGTCTGTCTGTCTGTCTGTCTGTCTGTTTGTTTGTTTGAGGGTGGTGGTTTAATCTCATTCTGCTCCATCAGCTCAAAGGGCAGGGATTGGTTACACACACTTGTTTTATAGGTCCCGTGGACATGTGATATTGAGCAACGTGGTTTCTGCCAGGGTATCAAGTGCTGCTGACATGAAGCTATAATCCAGGCCAAACAAACAGTGACAAATTACAGCATCCTGACTGGCAGCAAAGAGTGGTCAGGCAGTTCAAAGTTACTCCTCTCTTCCCCAGCCTCTCTTTATTGTATTGGAAGAGAGTTGCTGTACTGTAAACACTGTTAACACTCTCAGTATGTTTTGACTGAAATGTTTGACTTTTTCTGAAAACACAAGCCACTGAGCACAAACTGGAATCAACGTTGTTTCAACGTATTTTGTCAACATATTGTGATGTGGAATCCACGTGTAATTTTTTTTATTGGATTTGAAAAAAGTCAACTTAAACTGTTGAGGGTGAAATTTCAACCACAGGATGATCATCATTGTAACAAATGTTCAACATAAACAAACCTTGTATAAAATATGTTTAATTTCTACCTTTGAAACAACGTCACATCTTCAAAGTTATATCCACTATCAGAAAAAAATAATAGGCTGGTCAGCACCTCCTACTGGAGAGCTGATCTATCTACAGCTAATAATTTGGTCTCCTATCCAAGGTTTTAATCAAGCCTGACCAAGCTTAGCTTTGATACTGACTACTACCAATGCGCAAGATTTGGTTAATTCCAAATGCAGTCTACAAGTAGAGTATTAATATGTTCGATTCACATTTCCATCACAACCAAAAATCTAATTAAAGAATTGGACTAAATCAAATAAAACTTTATTTAAGGTGCATTTAAAGTGTGATTATATTAGATTTTATCCTATTGTTTTACTTAGATTTTTGGTTGAGATGGAGACATGACTCTAATATATCAATTATTCATTTGTAGACAAACTGGATATTGAATTGTGTTTGGTTGTCAATGCAACCAAATATCAACATTTGAAATAGATTTATCTTCTGCTTGGATATTTGGTTCCATCTGTACAATTTACTTAGTCTGGCTTTAATTACAGTTTGTCAACAAGTGAATCATTTATATGTTGGATTCACGTCTCCATCTCAACCAAAAATGTAAGTTAAAGAATATAATTAAATCTAATCTAGTCAAACTTGAAATGCACTTTAAATAAAGTTTGATTTAGTCCTATTCTTTAACTTTGAGTCTTGGTTGAGATGGAGACGTGAACATCAACATATCAATTATTAATTTGTTGTCACGTCCTGACCATAGAGAGCCTTTATTTTCTATGGTGGAGTAGGTCAGGGCGTGACTGGGGGGTTAGTCTAGTTTATATTTTCTATGTGGGGTTCTAGGTTGTTTTTCTATGTTGGGGTTTTGGTATGATTCCCAATTAGAGGCAGCTGGCTATCGTTGTCTCTAATTGGGGATCATACTTAAATAGCATTTTTTCCACCTGTGGGTTATGGGATATTGTTTATGTTTTGAGTTAGTGTTGTAGTCACGGTTCGTTGTTTGTTAGTTTATTGTTTATTGTTTCACTTCTTTAATAAATGATGTGGAACTCAACGTATGCTGCGCCTTGGTCCGACATTCATTATTACGAACATCGTGACATTTGTCGACAAACTGGAATTAAAACTGGAGTAAATCAGGGGCAGTAAAGATACTAATCCTTGGTTGAAAACCTGGGAATTCAACAAACTTCTGGTTGTCATTTTGAGTGGATGAATAAAGTTTGAAATCTCATTGATCAACGTCTCAACCAAATATTACCCAAATGTTCATGTTGAAATGACGTGGTTTGCCACGTCATATTTTCCAATAACTTTTCCAAGTTATTGGAAAATATTGCTCACAACAAAACAAGGGAATTATTTCCCACCTGCGTCTGGCGTGGCTGTATTGGAGCCAAAGTGTGATGTACTCTATGACTGGGACATATGAACCTCAGGTTGATTCATGCCTGGTTGGGTAACAGAGGGCTAGCGTGTTCTTGCCTGCAGCAGGAGGAAGGACAAAGAGAGGGCTATAGCACAGCAGGGTTGGTGTCAATTCCATTTCAATTTAGTCAGTTCAGGAAGTAGGCCTAAACTGAAATTCAAATGTTCTAATTGAAAAGCAATGACCTTAATCTTACAGGGCAGCCTTAGCCCCAGAGCTTTCCTCTGATCCACACAGGGCACCACAGGGCAAAGGTTACACAGGATGTACATGCATGTTCATATCGTGAATCTGCCAGTTCATGAAAGAAGCCGCCAGGCCCACAGTGCAGTGTGAGTGAATAAAGACGTCTGGCACTCGGTAGTCATTACTTTCCAGCTGCTGTAATCTCAAGGAGGTGGTGTTTCAGCCACAAAGCCTTCTTCAGCATCAGTCAGCATAAACACGTGGTCATGTAGGTCTCATCAGATAGAGCCTTGTATGTTACAGGCACCATGTTAATGTCTTTTTTACAGTGACAAATACAGAAGCCCTAAACCCGAGGGAGTCCTCCTCGTTTCTACATGTGCCCTGTCTTCTCAGTTTACGCCTCTTCTTTTCATCACAAAGCATCACAAGCTGCTCTGGTTGTACTGTGGTTGTATGTGGTTGTATGTGGTTATACTGTGGTTGTACTGTGGTTGTACTGTGGTTATACTGTGGTTGTACTGTGGTTGTACTGTGGTTGTATGTGGTTGTATGTGGTTATACTGTGGTTGTATGTGGTTGTATGTGGTTGTACTGTGGTTGTACTGTGGTTGTATGTGGTTGTACTGTGGTTGTACTGTGGTTGTATGTGGTTATACTGTGATTGTACTGTGGTTGTACTGTGGTTGTATGTGGTTATACTGTGGTTATACTGTGGTTGTATGTGGTTGTACTGTGGTTATACTGTGGTTGTACTGTGGTTGTACTGTGGTTGTATGTGGTTATACTGTGGTTGTACTGTGGTTGTATGTGGTTGTACTGTGGTTGTACTGTGGTTGTATGTGGTTGTACTGTGGTTATACTGTGGTTGTACTGTGGTTGTATGTGGTTGTATGTGGTTGTATGTGGTTGTACTGTGGTTGTATGTGGTTGTACTGTGGTTGTATGTGGTTGTATGTGTGGGTACTGTGGTGCACTATGGTGTACTGTACTGTGGTTGTCCTGTGGTTGTATGTATATGTACTGTGGTTGTATGTGGTTGTCCTGTGTGTGTACTGTGGTTGTATGTGTGTGTACTGTGTGCGTACTGTGCGTGTGTGTCCATGTAAATGTGTGAAGTCCAATAGCAAAAACCAAAGCCACATTTCCATTCTCCTCTCTTAACACAGCTGGAGGCCAACGGTGGAGGGGGAATTACATGTGCAAGTGCATGCATTAATTCCCTCTAATTTAGTATAACAAACACCTACTTTAATTACACTGCGAAAAGTTTAACAGTGGAACCACCAGATTAGATAAAAAAAGGAAGGGCGAGAGAGAGAGAGAGAGAGAGAGAGAGAGAGAGAGAGAGAGAGAGAGAGAGAGAGAGAGAGAGAGAGAGAGAGAGAAAATAATGTGCTATTCTGTGTATTCTCTGTGAAAAATGTGGAGCCAGCTCGTAGGCCGTATACAGTATTTTGTTCTCTGTGCCCCTGGAAGCCCCATCACTGATGCTGGTTGTTCTCTGTGCCCCTGGAAGCCCCATCACTGATGCTGGTTGTTCTCTGTGCCCCTGGAAGCCCCATCACTGATGCTGGTTGTTCTCTGTGCCCCTGGAAGCCCGATCACTGATGCTGGTTGTTCTCTGTGCCCCTGGAAGCCCCATCCCTCATGCTGGTTGTTCTCTGTGCCCCTGGAAGCCCCATCACTGATGCTGGTTGTTCTCTGTGCCCCTGGAAGCCCCATCACTGATGCTGGTTGTTCTCTGTGCCCCTGGAAGCCCCATCACTGATGCTGGTTGTTCTCTGTGCCCCTGGAAGCCCCATCACTGATGCTGGTTGTTCACTGTGCCCCTGGAAGCCCCATCGATGATGCTGGTTGTTCTCTGTGCCCCTGGAAGCCGCATCACTGATGCTGGTTGTTCTCTGTGCCCCTGGAAGCCCCATCCCTCATGCTGGTTGTTCTCTGTGCCCCTGGAAGCCCCATCACTGATGCTGGTTGTTCTCTGTGCCCCTGGAAGCCCCATCCCTCATGCTGGTTGTTCTCTGTGCCCCTGGAAGCCCCATCACTGATGCTGGTTGTTCTCTGTGCCCCTGGAAGCCCCATCCCTCATGCTGGTTGTTCTCTGTGCCCCTGGAAGCCCCATCCCTCATGCTGGTTGTTCTCTGTGCCCCTGGAAGCCCCATCACTGATGCTGGTTGTTCTCTGTGCCCCTGGAAGCCGCATCACTGATGCTGGTTGTTCTCTGTGCCCATGGAAGCCCCATCACTGATGCTGGTTGTTCTCTGTGCCCCTGGAAGCCCCACCACTGATGCTGGTTGTTCTCTGTGCCCCTGGAAGCCCCATCCCTCATGCTGGTTGTTCACTGTGCCCCTGGAAGCCCCATCACTGATGCTGGTTGTTCTCTGTGCCCCTGGAAGCCCCATCACTGATGCTGGTTGTTCTCTGTGACCCTGGAAGCCCCATTCCTCATGCTGGTTGTTCACTGTGCCCCTGGAAGCCCCATCACTGATGCTGGTTGTTCTCTGTGCCCCTGGAAGCCCCATCCCTCATGATGGTTGTTCACTGTGCCCCTGGAAGCCCCATCACTGATGCTGGTTGTTCTCTGTGCCCCTGGAAGCCGCATCACTGATGCTGGTTGTTCTCTGTGCCCATGGAAGCCCCATCACTGATGCTGGTTGTTCTCTGTGCCCCTGGAAGCCCCATCGATGATGCTGGTTGTTCTCTGTGCTCCTGGAAGCCCCATCCCTCATGCTGGTTGTTCTCTGTGCCCCTGGAAGCCCCATCACTGATGCTGGTTGTTCTCTGTGCCCCTGGAAGCCCCATCACTGATGCTGGTTGTTCTCTGTGCCCCTGGAAGCCCCATCGATGATGCTGGTTGTTCTCTGTGCCCCTGGAAGCCCCATCCCTCATGCTGGTTGTTCTCTGTGCCCCTGGAAGCCCCATCACTGATGCTGGTTGTTCTCTGTGCCCCTGGAAGCCCCATCCCTCATGCTGGTTGTTCTCTGTGCCCCTGGAAGCCCCATCACTGATGCTGGTTGTTCTCTGTGCCCCTGGAAGCCCCATCCCTCATGCTGGTTGTTCTCTGTGCCCCTGGAAGCCCCATCACTGATGCTGGTTGTTCTCTGTGCCCCTGGAAGCCCCATCCCTCATGCTGGTTGTTCTCTGTGCTCCTGGAAGCCCCATCCCTCATGCTGGTTTCAATTCCACAACCTTTCAGATCACAGCATAATGAGGCAAAATGGCTCGCACATTATGCCCCGAGTCCACAAATCATTTTTCCACCCAACCAATTTACTCTCATGATTAAACCAGAGTCAGAGAGGGGAGCCAGGCGAGTGTGTGTGTGTGTGTGTGTGTGTGTGTGTGTGTGTGTGTGTGTGTGTGTGTGTGTGTGTGTGTGTGTGTGTGTGTGTGTGTGTGTGTGTGTGTGTGTGTGTGTGTGTGTGTGTGTGTGTGTGTGTGTGTGTGTGTGTGCGTGTGTGCGTGTGTGTGTGTGTGTGAGATACTGCCTTGATGCGAGTGAGGGGGCACGGAAACACGACCCGGTGCTGGAGCCATTAGCTGTTCTATTAAATCTCAGGGGAGTTGAAAAGACGAGCTTTAACGGTAGGTATTTCCTGGCTCTTGATCTTGGAAGGCAGAACTCATTTCTGCCGGTGGGGGATCAGCCTTCATAACAAGTTTCAGTTTGATGCCAACAATTGTATCTATGGTGTGTATGCTTGGGGGGGGGGGGGGGGGGTTGGGGGGTAGAGAGAGAGAAAGACAAAGACCACTAGTGCATTAGTTTGAGGTGAGAGTGGGTGTCTGGTTGGAGAGGACTCAGAGGTCCACAGCCAAAAGCTTTCTCAGCCATTCGTTAAACCCCCTCTCCCATCCCCTCTCTCCTCTCCCCTCTCCCCTTCTCCACTCCCCTCTCCCCCTCTCCTCTCCCCTTCTCCACTCCCCTCTCCCCTTCTCCACTCCCCTCTCCCCTTCTCCACTCCTATCCCACATCTTCACTCCTCTCTCCCCTTCTCCACTCTCCCCCTCTCCACTCCCCTCTCCCCCTCTCCACTTCCACTTCCCCCTCTCCTCTCCCCTATCCCCTCTCCCCCTCCACTCCCCTCTTTTCTCTCCCCTCTCCCCCTCTCCCCTCTCCCCATCTCCACTTGCACTTCCCCTTCTCCCCTATCCCCCTCTCTACTCCCCTCTCCTCTCCCCTCTCCCCCTCTCCACTCCCCTCTCCTCTGCCCTCTCTCCACTCCCCTCTCCCCCCTCCACTCCCCTCTTTTCTCTCCCCTCTCCACTCCCCCTCTCCCCCTCTCCACTCCCCTCTCTCCCCTATCCCCACTCCCCCTCTCCACCCCTCTCTCCTCTCCTCTCCTCTCCTCTATTCCCTCTCCTCTCTCCATTCAACTCCTCTCCTCCCTCCACTCCCACACAGCGAGAATCTTGGGTTGGGGAAGGACCACTAGTGCATTAGTTTGAGGTGAGAGTGGGTGTCTGGTTGGAGAGGACTCAGAGGTCCACAGCCAAAAGCTTTCTCAGCCATTCGTTAAACCCCCTCTCCCCTCTCCACTCCCCTCCCCTCTCTCCACTCCCCTCTCCCCACTCCACTCTCCCCCTCTCCACTCCCCCTCTCCACTCCCCTCTCCTCCTCTCCACTACCCTCTCCCCCTCTCCACTCCCCTATCCTCTGCCCTCTTTCCACTCTCCTCTCCCCCCTCCACTCCCCTCTCTCCTATCCCCACTCCCCCCTCTCCTCTCCCCACTCCCCCTCTCCTCTCCCCACTCTCCTATCCCCTATCCCTCTCCACCCCTCTCCCCTATCCCCACTCCCCCTCTCCTCACTCCCCCTCTCCCCTCTCCCCTCTCCCCTTTCTTCATTCAACTCCTCTCCTCCCTTCACTCCCACACAGGGAGAAAGAGGGTGAAACTGGGTGAAAGAGTGTGAAAGTGTCTGTATGAGTCTTGTGTTGTTCTCTGGTTTCTTTTTGGAGCCTCTCAGAGCTCCTTAAGCTTGAGGAGGTAGTTTGGAGGTGGTATTGACTGTGAGGAAAACAGGATGTGAGCTTTTAAGACCACACTAAAAGGAGTTTATGGCGGAGGGGGGACATTGTTCAGGCGTGTTCCTAGCCTTGTATACAAGGAGAACGTTGAAACACCCCAGTGATTAAGATGTGAGGGGAAATTTATTGGACTCACATGGGTGAATTTTTTTTGTCAAACCTAATAGCAATTTGCTCCTCATTCAGGTAATGAGTACCAAAGTAATTCTGCTGAAGTGTTGTGATATTTTTTATGGGGCATGTACTTGATAGTAACTTGTTGAGCAATATTTCAAAGTGATAATTATGTGTAGAGGTCAAACAAATCTTTTGATTATACCTCACAATAGCCTAGTCGCAATCATTATCACACAATTTGTGGTGTGGTGAATGACTTCTCCACCATGTCAATAAAAAAACTCAACCGGTCCTTGCAACTATGTAAGTGGTTATCTTCGGTTCCGCAGGCAGGCCCTCAGGCCTGCAGCCAGGTCAGTGTTTGACACCTCTGGGGTCAAAGGTTGCATGTTGAAATCCAGCGACAGAAAGTTGATTTTTAGATGTTTGTTTAAAGCCTATGCCTATCCCAAATCTTGACTCTTACCTTAACCATTCGGTACTAATGCCTAACCTTTAAGATTTCAAAGTTAATGCCTAAACTTAACCCCTAAATACTTTGAAATGTGACGTTTGGGAAACATGGACAAACGTCTATTTCTGAAGTGAAACAGTGAGAGCTTGTTGGGCTGCAGCAGCAGTGGTGTGAAAGCCTCCACTAACATCACTCTGTATGAAGCTCGGTATAGGGAACCCATTGGAAACAGCAGCAGTGGTGTGAAAGCCTCCACTAACATCACTCTGTATGAAGCTCGGTATAGGGAACGCATTGGAAACAGCAGCAGTGGTGTGAAAGCCTCCACTAACATCACTCTGTATGAAGCTCGGTATAGGGAACGCATTGGAAACAGCAGCAGTGGTGTGAAAGCCTCCACTAACATCACTCTGTATGAAGCTCGGTATAGGGAACACATTGGAAACAGCAGCAGTGGTGTGAAAGCCTCCACTAACATCACTCTGTATGAAGCTCGGTATAGGGAACACATTGGAAACAGCAGCAGTGGTGTGAAAGCCTCCACTAACATCACTCTGTATGAAGCTCGGTATAGGGAACGCATTGGAAACAGCAGCAGGGGTGTGAAAGCCTCCACTAACATCACTCTGTATGAAGCTCGGTATAGGGAACACATTGGAAACAGCAGCCGAACTCATTTGAAGCAAGTTGATGGATTTTATGAACTAAGCTGTGAAATATGACTTTAATAATAGTTACAAATGGCACGTAGCACAGCAGTCTGGGCCTGGAGCAGGGAGGGACGTGTCATGGAGGGATTCGGAGGAATAGTATGGTGTGTGGAAATAAAAAAAAGTCTGATTCATTTCTCCACCCAGTCCCACCAGCACCGCACCGCCACCTTGGCAAGGCCTGTTAATGAAATGTGAAAATATTTGTGGCGCGTCGACTATGGGCACGGCTAAACCCTGCTCCATAAACTCATGATTAAACTACTGTCCCCGCAGTGTGGGCCTAATTCTATAAAGATACTCTGCTTTGCTTTGGTGGTAGGCGGCCTCGCTGCGTTAGAGCCCAGAGACGAGCAGACAGACGGAGACACAGGGTGCCAACGACCAACCGCGTCTGTAGGAGAGATTTAACGGGTACCGCGGGTGACACAAGGCTTCTGCCCTGGCTTCGCCCCACTCTTTCCCACTTTTGCTTCACAAGACCTGCGGTTAGATTTTAAAAGACCCCAAATAAGAAACTGAAGTTAAAAGTGGAGGCTGTGATATGTGTGTTTTTATTGACACTATATTTAGAGAGAACTAAAATATTGTCATGCAAAATTGCACTGACATTTATCCATGACATTACAGTTAGGCACCGATGATGTGTTTTATGTTTCAGTCATAAAAAAAAAGAGATTCATTTGATTTATTAATACATTTGGAAAACCCACAAATATAAAAATATTACCTCAAAATAAAATTTAACATCTGAAAAATCAGTCTCACTGTGGCATATACTCTTGTGAATTTTGTCAAATTTCTTTCAATGATTCTTGTGAAGACAATAACAAAACTGTACTGTATACAGTATGTTTGTATTAACACACAGTGCAGTATCTGTCTGTACATGACATGCAGCATCTAAACTGCACACATTTTCAATGAGAAACTAGAATTGAAGGACTCCACCACTGGCAGTCAGTGCCTGGGAAAGAGTTAAGGGATGTTGTTCATTGTCACATGACATTACGAATACAGACCGAACCTGATACCCCCCCCCCCGCCCCACCCCAGCTTTTCTCCCCAAAACTCCCTCAGCCCCCCCTATCCCCCCAGCTCTCAGCTAGAACCCCCAACCCTACACATCTTGTCTGCAGATGTGGCGAAACCACAAACACTTCAAAGTGCCTCCCCTCAGACCAGCACCATACCCTGACGCCAACTGTAAATGTCCTGGACACGGTGCACGGAAAATATTAATCCCCCTCGACTCTCTCTGCTCGCAACGTCCAGACAGACATCTAAAAAACCCACAAAAACACTTAATGAGTCATCATCCTGCACCGTACAATTCAGGCAACCACGGCAACAAAGGAAGTAGTCATCTCTGTTGTTGTCCGCAGGATAGTTACCCTCTCCAGTCATCACATTATCAGACGCTTACCTGGCTGGCCTAATGGAGGGGAACCATGTTGAGCTACAGAAACCTGACAGCTGGCTGATATTACACCGATGACTGGCTGATATTACACCGATGACTGGTTGATATTACACCGATTGGTTACGAGAGTGAATTAAAGAGAGATCTAGGGAGAGAGAATTAGAAGTGAACGGGGGAATCAGAGTCAGAGACAGGGAAAAGGAGAGAAAGAGAGATGGAGGAGGGAGAGAGAGAGATATAAAGAAACAGGACTTTCCAGATGGATGTGTTTGTGAATTGTTTTAGGAGAGAGGGTCTCAAGGCCTTTTCCAACAAAACCTCCCATGACTCTGTCAGATAATTGTATAATTGCTTGGGGCCCCTAAATAGCTCAATCACACAGAGCTATACTGTAGAGAGTGGTGGGCTGGAGCCCCATGCCTTACTACACCATGAGGTTGCCTCCCCCTGTTCCCCTCCCCCTGTCCCCCTGAGCTCGCTGTGTTTCTCATGGAAGATGAAATACACTCTGTTCCTCCCAAGGGGTTCTGGGAAAGGGGAAATGTGGCAACGTCTCCTCTGATTGGCCATTCTGGAGAACTCTGACCTCCAGCTAAGCAAGGAAAATAATATCCCCTCCCTCTCACCGCCGGCCAAACCATCGCAACGGGAGGATGAGGTCGGGGAAGAGGAGAGATGGAGAGAGAAGAATGAGGCTCTCTCATTGAAAGACTGGTGCTATTTGACAGCTGAAAGCTTTTGTTCTGTGAAAAGGGTTGCCAGACATTGTATCCCACTGTGAGTGTTTTTCATGGATGATCCTCAATGTTGAGGCTTTATATGACAGTTTGTTCCACCCCTGGGGAGCAGTGGTCAGGATAAGGTCCAAAGCTATGATCCATTATTACTGTGTGTTCTTCACATGCACGCACACAGACACAGATTGATTGGCTGAACTCAGGGACTGAGTGAGAGAGGGACTCTGGGCTAATGTGCGCGTGCACGCGTGAGTGTGTGTGTGGCTGTGCATGTGTGGGTGCTCGGCTCGTGTGCTTTGGAATAGTTGAAGGTGTGTGTGTGTGTGGCAGTCCTCCAGGAGTTGGATGGATGAGGTGTGAGCCTGGCTTTATTCTCCTGGCCGTGACAGAGGAGCAGCCAAGGCTTAGGGCAGGGACCCACATGTTTCCTTCTCTCACCATCTCTCATGCTGACTGAGTGAGCGGAGGAGGCAAACAGTGACTTAACCTCATTAGCTACGGAAACTACTCTGTGGATTTGTTTTCAATTAGTCTAATTTAAGCCCCATCCAAATCTACACATCCCCATATTGGATAAGAGGGGTTTGCTCTGCCTGAGTGTGATCGTAAATGTTTAGGAATAGAGACACAATTATAATCCTATGTCATATGCCATGTTTGCATGATAGAGAGCTGAGGTATTTAATCTGTTTCATCTATTGCGGTATTTCAACTCTTTCCCATTGTGGTATAAACTCATAGAACAGTGTGCGGTTTGGTTGAAACCTACTGCTCCCACCAGGGAGACTCCGTGTCTTATTCCCTTGTGAAAATACAGGATTCAGATGCTTTGAATCTAAGCCTAAGTGTATGCATGGGCAGTAGTTTCTAAACAAAGACAATGTCTAAACATTACTATGGTAGTTTCAACTGAATGCCAGTCAACTACAGTGTAGTGTATGTCACTATGTCTGTATGTCTGTATGTCATTATGTCTGTATGTCTGTGTGTCTGTATGTCTGTATGTCTGTATGTCTGCATGTCATTATGTCACTATGTCTGTATGTCTGTATGTCTGTCATTATGTCTGTATGTCTGCATGTCATTATGTCTGTATGTATGTACGTATGTCATTATGTCTGTTTGTCTGTATGTCAGTTTGTCTGTATGTCTGTATGCCATTATGTCTGTTTGTCTGTTTGTCTGTATGTCAGTTTGTCTGTATGTCTGTATGTCATTATGTCTGTTTGTCTGTAAGTCATTATGTCTGTTTGTCTGTTTGTCTGTATGTCTGTATGTCTGTATGTCTGCATGTCATTATGTCTGTATGTCTGTGTGTCTGTCATTATGTCTGTATGTCTGCATGTCATTATGTCTGTATGTATGTATGTCTGTATGTCAGTTTGTCTGTATGTCTGTATGTCATTATGTCTGTTTGTCTGTATGTCTGTTTGTCTGTATGTCATTATGTCAGTATGTCTGCATGCCAGTATGTCTGTATGTCTGTTTGTCTGCATGTCATTATGTCTGTTTGTCTGTATGTCTGTATGTTATTATGTCTGTTTGTCTGCATGTCATTATGTCTGTATGTCTGTATGTCTGCATGTCATTATGTCTGTTTGTCTGTATGTCTGTATGTCTGCATGTCATTATGTCTGTTTGTCTGCGTGTCATTATGTCTGTATGTCTGTATATCATTATGTCTGTTTGTCTGTATGTCTGTGTGTCATTATGTCTGTATGTCTGTATGTCTGTATGTCATTATGTCTGTATGTCTGTATGTCTGTATGTCTGCATGTCATTATGTCTGTTTGTCTGTTTGTCATTATGTCTGTTTGTCTGTATGTCATTATATCTGTTTGTCTGTTTGTCATTATGTCTGTTTGTCTGTATGTCTGTATGTCATTATGTCTGTTTGTCTGTTTGTCTGTTTCTCTGTTTGTCATTATGTCTGTTTGTCTGTATGTCTGTATGTCTGTGAGAGTTTGTGTGGATGATATGGCCTTGGACATTTCAAAGCCAGCTACAGATTCTCCAGTTGTGAGTGAAAGTGGGAGCAGATGTTTTTGTTTTTCACTTGATATTTTCTCATAAGGCATTTCACACACTTCAATAAAGATGTGGTAAACTTCCAGCAATTTTTCAATATTTTTTTTCTATCAGGGCTTAATACTTATCTGTCTGTTCTCACTAAACGAATATCTCATAATGATCAACATTGTTTGATTGCAGAGTTCATTCATCTTGTATAAAAGGTGAGGGGTCATTGATATACTAGCACGCCAAGCACAGTAACTGGTGAGCTAGTTTAGCCTGATTTTTACGTCAATCATGAGAGCTGCTGTACGTGCTTGTAGTATGTGTATGTGTGTAGTATGTGTCTATCTGTGTATGTGTGTAGTATGTTTCTGTCTGTGTATGTGTGACACAGAAAGTGTGTGTGTGTTATGGGTCACATGTGGTAGGCTGAGTCACTATGCATTGACTAAACTTGTTCCAGAGTCTATCAAATAGATCACACACACACACACACACACACACACACACACACACACACACACACACACACACACACACACACACACACACACACACACACACACACACACACACACACACACACACACACACACACACCCTAAAAGTATCAATTATGTCCATTAATTATCAAGACCATGACTTTGATTTAATCACTATGAATTGAAGCTTGTTCTACTCCTAAAATTCAATGAAAATGAAGACAGATGCTTTTAATTCTCTGCCCCTACACGTCAACAGAAATAAAGCAAAAACACATTCCTTTTGGCTGTGTTGGCTGTCTGTGACTCTGTGTTGGCTTTCTATGCGTGTGTGTGTGTTTGTGTTTGTGTGCGCGCGTGTGTGTGTGCATCTATGGTTGTGTGTATGCGTGTGTGTATGTGTATGTGTATGTGTGTATGCGTGTGTGTGTGTGTGTGTGTGTGTGTGTGTGTGTGTGTGTGTGTGTGTGTGTGTGTGTGTGTGTGTGTGTGTGTGTGTGTGTGTGTGTGTGTGTGTGTGTGTGTGTGTGTGTGTGTTCTATAACCTGTACTCAAATGTCCTACACCCTAAACAAGAGGAGAGTGGGTGTCTGGGTCAAACCCAGAGGCTCCTTGCCAACACAGTAAGGTGAGTAATGAGCTCTGTCAGACACTGACGTTTTCCACTGGAACCTCCCTTAGCGCTGACGGCTACATGCTAACGACAGCAACATGCTAATGATGGCATGTCTGACACAGCCCTAATGAGGCAGCTGATGAGATGATTGGCCCATTGGCCACCCACTGGTACCCCTACAGGAAGAGCTGGTCTGACCACTGAGGCGGGTTACTGTAACTGTACGGTTGGATAGAGACACAGACACATACAGTATCTATATACACGGAGTGTACAAAACCTTTTAAGGACACCTTTCTAATATTGAGTTGCACCAGAATCACACCGTTTTCATAATGCATAATAGAATAATAATCAGTGTTGGTCCTTCAGTAGATCTGGTGTCATTCACTCTCAACAGATATGAGAACCTGCACACCAAGTCTAGTGATCATCAACCTGCACACCAAGTCTAGTGATCATCAACCTGCACACAAAAGAGGGTCACAAATAGAACACTGGAAAGCATGTGTATTACAGAAAGGGAAAATACACTGAGTATATTCACCCTCTGAATGGCACACATACACAATCCATGTCTCAATTGTCTCAAGGCTTAAAAATCATTCTTTAACCTGTCTCCTCCCCTTCATCTACACTGTGTGAAGTGAATGTAACAAGTGACATCAATAAGGGATCATAGCTTTCACCTGGATTCACCTGGTCAGTCTATGTCATGGAAAGAGCAGGTGTTCATAATGTTTTGTACACTCAGTGTACGTCTCTGGTTAGGATCACAGATATAGATTCTAACCAGAGCAATTTCCATGTAGAATACTTTGGTGGCTAGACTACTAGATAATTAAGACCTTCATCAATCAATCAATCAATCAATCAATCAATCAAATGTATTTATAAAACCATTTTTACATCAGCCGATGTCACAAAGTGTTGTACAGAAACCAGCCTAAAACCCCAAACAGCAAGCAATGCAGATGTAGAAGCCCGGTGGCTAGGAAAAACTCCCTAGAAAGGCAGGAACCTAGGAAGAAACCTAGAGAGGAACCAGGGTTTGAGGGGTGGCCAGTCCTCTTCTGGCTGTTTCTGGTGGAGATTATAACAGTACATGGCCAAGATGTTCAAATGTTCATAGATCCCTCATATAATTTCTATCCCAAAGTCATGAATCCAAAACAGAAGACGCATGTGTATGTTTGAGAAATTAGCTAGTGCCGTTACCCAAAGCCTTCTTTTTTTTCATTTAGAGTGATTGCATCCCTCATTGAGGAGACTTAAAGTAGAGAGAAACACAAACAAAAACAGTATTAAAACACACTGTTTTACAGGACACACCCTTCATGTTACTGACACATTAAGGAAACCTTGCAGGCGCTCATAAAATAAAATGTCTTTCTCTCTCTTACTCATAAAATAAAACAACATTTACTCCTTCCACCAAAACACATAGGCAGCACTTTCCCTTGTGTGTTTTTCTGGGAAGTGTAATTAGATTCATAAAATAGTACTGTGTAGTAAATCACAGCCACTGTGTGTGTGTGTGTGTGTGTGTGTGTGTGTGTGTGTGTGTGTGTGTGTGTGTGTGTGTGTGTGTGTGTGTGTGTGTGTGTGTGTGTGTGTGTGTGTGTGTGTGTGTGTGTGTGTGTGTGTGTGTGTGTGTGTGTGTGTGTGTGTGTGTGTGTGTGTGTGTGTTTGTATAATGGGCGTTGTTGTTCATGCCTGTGTTCGTGTGTATGTGTTTACGGTAATTGCCTGTATGTATGTGTATGTGGCTAAGGCGTGGGATATAAAGGAATGGTAACAAAAGCATTAAATAAATGTTCCCCTAATCCACCAGGCATGGCTCCCACAGTATTACCTCTCGGGGTTGACTGGCTGGACTGTGGTGGTGGTGATGTGGTAGGCTGGATTGTGCCAGTTTCTGTTGTAATAAAGACATAAAAAAACTCCCAATTAAACTATTTTGGGGCAATGGGGTTGGTGAGGTGGGGTGCTGGGGGTTTAGAGGGGGCATAGACATAAAGAGAGTAAGAGAGAGAAAGAGGCCTGCTCACCGCTGCACCCAGGCAGCCAGTGTTCCTGTGCCAGGGCACCTCTGTGTCGCTGATGGCTACAGTAATGTAATTACTAACACATGGTTATTAATGGGCTTACCAGAGACCTTTGGGATGGATGGAAGAGAAAGGGGGGGATGATGAGAGAGAAAGAGAGAGGGTTGAAGAGAGTGATAAAAAAAATAAAAAAGTGAGAGAGTAAGGGAAGGAGTCAGTTGAGGTGCCCTCCCTGGTTGGTGTTGGCCTGTACCCACAACTCTGTTGGCCTGTGAGAGAAAGTAAAGGAAGGAGCCAGTTGAGGTGCCCTTCCTGGTTGGTGTTGTGAGAGAAAGTAAAGGAAGGAGCCAGTTGAGGTGCCCTTCCTGGTTGGTGTTGTGAGAGAAAGTAAGGGAAGGAGCCAGTTGAGGTGCCCTTCCTGGTTGGTGTTGTGAGAGAGAGTAAGGGAAGTAGTCAGATGAGGTGCCCTTCCTGGTTGGTGTTGTGAGAGAGAGTAAGGGAAGTAGTCAGATGAGGTGCCCTTCCTGGTTGGTGTTGTGAGAGAAAGTAAGGGAAGTAGTCAGATGAGGTGCCCTTCCTGGTTGGTGTTGTGAGAGAGAGTAAGGGAAGTAGTCAGATGAGGTGCCCTTCCTGGTTGGTGTTGTGAGAGAAAGTAAGGGAAGGAGTCAGTTGAGGTGCCCTTCCTGGTTGGTGTTGTGAGAGAAAGTAAGGGAAGGAGCCAGTTGAGGTGCCCTTCCTGGTTGGTGTTGTGAGAGAAAGTAAGGGAAGGAGCCAGTTGAGGTGCCCTTCCTGGTTGGTGTTGGCCTGTACCCACAACTCTGTTGGCCCGTACCCACAACTCTGTTGGCCTGTGAGAGAAAGTAAAGGAAGGAGCCAGTTGAGGTGCCCTTCCTGGTTGGTGTTGTGAGAGAAAGTAAGGGAAGGAGTCAGTTGAGGTGCCCTTCCTGGTTGGTGTTGTGAGAGAAAGTAAGGGAAGGAGTCAGTTGAGGTGCCCTTCCTGGTTGGTGTTGTGAGAGAAAGTAAGGGAAGGAGTCAGTTGAGGTGCCCTTCCTGGTTGGTGTTGTGAGAGAAAGTAAGGGAAGGAGCCAGTTGAGGTGCCCTTCCTGGTTGGTGTTGTGAGAGAAAGTAAGGGAAGGAGCCAGTTGAGGTGCCCTTCCTGGTTGGTGTTGGCCTGTACCCACAACTCTGTTGGCCTGTACCCACAACTCCTTAACACCCCGAGAGATCATGGAACAATGGGTACCATCTGACTGATGAGGGTTGATGGGAAATAGGGGTGGGTAGAACCATGCCAGCTTCTCCATGGCAATGGCTCTGTTTACATTTAGTGGGACATATAATGTGACACTCTCTCTTGATGTGGTGTAATGGTAATTATGTCAGCCAGAGTCTGACAGAGTCTGTAGTGGAGACGCTGCTTGAGAAAGCATCAACACCAACAGACCAACGCTGATGAGAGGGCTTGGCCACTGTTTCAAAACGTGTCGGTGAATACATTTAGACGGTGGGCGTTAACAAAAACTCCGGCGGTGGCGACAGCACATACATTTACGAGGTTGTAACTCAAATTAGATAAACAAATGGCTAAAATCTAATTACTGAGCGACTCCTCCTCATCTTCTTACACTAGGGTTTGTATTGCAGGAGGCCATGGTTAACTACAGGACCATTTAACCTCCACAGTTTATCTTCATGCAGACACACAGAGAAACCAGATCACAGCCATGCAGGTAAAGAGGTCTATTTTTGGTCGTAAAAACCAGACTGAATAGCATGACGTCACAAAAGAAGTCAGCATGATGTCATTGCAATCAGTTTCTTCAGCTGATTTTGTGTCAGGGTTATGACCACGGGCGCATCTCACACAGTGAGTCAGCCTTAAATGTGTCCAATCGTTCCTTGTGTTTAGCAATCCTGTCACATAAACCAATCACAGTGGAGCTGGACTATTGGGATCTACAATGATAATGTGAAACTAATCTACGCAATAAGGCACACATGTAAAGCTAATGATCAAAGAGCAGTCTGTGTGTGTTACTGGGTTCTCATGATTGAGACCACCATGTTGTCTGGGTCTCAGTATCAGCTGTGGTGATGTGGCTTGATGAATGATTTGGGGCATCTGTCACCAAGAGCTTAATGAATCCTGACGTTCATAATCGGCCCCTACAAAACATGGAGTTTGGTTTTTAGTGGAATACCTCAGTGCTCGAGGACTGGATCTAATTAAGATTGTATTTCTCTCTCTCTCTCTGTGCGTGTGTGTGTGCGTGTGTGCGTGTGTACAGTATATGCGTTTGTAATTTACTGGTTATATCCTCCCCAAAGCCATAGTCGCCTGATCTTATAATTTTACATCTTTTTAGTCATTCATTGAAGAAATTCCAGAATGCAACTTTTCATGATTAGTTTAGAAGCCAGATAACAACTGTATCCAATCACAACAGATGTCTTGAGACTAAACAACATCACCGCCTTCCTACTTTTATACACGATTATTTACAGGAACGTTTTCTATTAATCCATTTGGAATCACCCAAAGTGTACGACCTCTCATTTCAACCCACATTTGTCTTGTTTTAAAACCTCAGACTGTCTCCAAGAAGGATTTTAAATAATCAAATACATTTTATGTAATTGTTTATTTAGAACATAAAAAGCCCTACCAAGCAAAAGGCTGTAAATTAGGGAGAGATTATAACAGGGATTTAGTTCGAATAATGACTCATTTTGTTCTTCATATCCACAGAACACCAGCCATTGCCCTTTCTAATTAAATTAACCCTGTAGTGTCTGACGTTAGGCGTTTTTAGCCCATAAATGTCTTATTCTCTGCTCTCAGCAGGGTCTCCTTATCCCAGAGGCTGCCAATAACCCAAATCCATGACTCCTGTTCGTTTTGTTCCCCTCGTTTAGAATGTAATTAAATCAGGTAATAAGGGTGGGAAGAATGGGTTGGAGTAAAGGCCTTATAGGAGGTTGTGTTCTGCTTAGCTCCAGTGGAGAGATGGATGGGGTACCGCTGTACGTGGAGACTACTGCCAAATCATGGACTGCTAATGGGCATGCATTCTCTCTCTCCCTCTCTCTCTCTCTCTCTCCTGATTGCGACCAGATGTGAGCTCCACTCTGGGACAAGGCTGAGATGAGAGACAGCGAGGCCGCCAGACCCACAGTTAAATGTATTAAACCAGTAATGAATAAAACAATAGCAATGTGAAATGGTTAAAAATAAGTTGATTAAGAATTTGATTTTGAGTCCATGTTATGGGGCCATGCAGGAGGCAACTGGTGCGTTTGTATTTGAGAAGTGTTGTGCGAGGGTTTATTCCTCTGTTCATGTGCTTCTCTGATTCCAATCTAGGTTCTGTAGGAAACTTGATGAAGCCTGCAGCAGCCCATTTAACCAGTTGTCATCACCATGACAGTTGGCTGTATGGGAGCTCCATACTATGTGAGTCATCTGTAACTCTTGTCAAGTCCAGTACTGGGTCAAAACTATTCAACCTCCCCATATCAACAACATGTCTCGCCAACTCCATGTCTCCTCCATAATCAACTTATTGTCCACACAACTCCACATCTCCTCCCAGCTCTCTCTCTCTCTCTCTCTTTCTGTGTGTGTGTGTGTATCAGTCCCATCCCACTGTTTATTGTTTACCAACATCATCTCAACACAAACTGACAGGCTGGATTCCCTCCATCTCTACCTCTAACCTGATTCTCTGCTCAGCTCTGGGGTTTGGCTCCCTGACCAGGCCTTGCAGCTGGCTGGACGTCTGGGCCTGATGGTTTGTCTCCCTGACCAGGCCTTACAGCTGGCTGGACATCTGGGCCTGGGGTTTGGCTCCCTGACCAGGCCTTGCAGATGGCTGGACATCTGGGCCTGGGGTTTGGCTCCCTGACCAGGCCTTGCAGCTGGCTGGACGTCTGGGCCTGGGGTTTGGCTCCCTGACCAGGCCTTGCAGCTGGCTGGACGTCTGGGCCTGATGGTTTGGCTCCCTGACCAGGCCTTGCAGCTGGCTGGACGTCTGGGCCTGATGGTTTGGCTCCCTGACTAGGCCTTGCAGATGGCTGGACATCTGGGCCTGGGGTTTGGCTCCCTGACCAGGCCTTGCAGATGGCTGGACATCTGGGCCTGGGGTTTGGCTCCCTGACCAGGCCTTGCAGCTGGCTGGACGTCTGGGCCTGATGGTTTGGCTCCCTGACCAGGCCTTGCAGATGGCTGGACGTCTGGGCCTGGGGGTTTGGCTCCCCGACCAGGCCTTATAGCTTTCTGGACGTCTGGGGCCTGGGGCCTGGGGTTTGGCTCCCTGACCAGGCCTTGCAGCTGGCTGGAGGTCTGGGCCTGGGGTTTGGCTCCCTGACCAGGCCTTGCAGCTGGCTGGAGGTCTGGGGCTGAGGCTGAAGGCTGGGGCCTCGAGCCTGCTGAAATCCTGGGTGTGGTCCAAGCAGCTCACTGGTGTGTACAAAGGCCCGCACAGAGGATGGCTGCCAGGGAAAACAGAAGAGGTGGCAGGTGAGACAGATAGACAGGGCTCCATTGTTTCACTGTGTTTCTATTTTCTACAGGTGTGAGTCCTCTGAGCCCGGAGCACAGACCTCTGTTCAGACGTGTGAGACTCTCCAAGAGCTATAAGAGGGTTTGGAGCTATAAGAGGGTTTCGTTTATCAGGGCACGGAATGTGAGCCACTTTGGGGGAAATAATGAGGGCGATGGGACTCTGGCAATGACTCCCTGGGACAGCAAAACCCACATAGCTGAACGTTGCAGTTTATTGAATATTACTCTATCTGAAAACACCACCTCACCCTACAGTGCAGGCCCACCTAATGGGCCTGCACAGGTATTGAGATAATGGAGAAAGGGAGACAGGCAGAAGTTGCTAAGAACAAGGGAGATAAGAATAAGAAAGAAGTGTGTAGAGCTTTCCATTTTTTCTCTTCTTCCAAAGAGGCGATAGAAATAGTGTGTCTGTATGAAGTGTGGAGATACAGAGAGAGAAAGAGTGAGAGAGAGAAGAGAGAGAGAAGAGAAGAAAGAGAGAGAAGAGAGAGAGCGAGAAGGGAAGAGAGAGAGAGAGAAGGGAAGAGAGAGAGAAGGGAAGCGCGAGAGAGAGAAGAGAGAGAGAGAAGGGAAGAGAGAGAGAGAGAAAGAGAAGGGAAGAAAGAGAGAAGGGAAGAGAGAGAAGGGAAGAGAGATAGAAGGGAAAAGAGAGAGAAGGGAAGAAAGAGAGCGAAGGGAAGAGAGCGAGAGAAGGGAAGAGAGAGAGAGAAGGGAAGAGAGAGAGAAGGGAAAAGAGAGAGAGAAGGGAAGAAAGAGAGCAAAGGGGAGAGAGAGTGACAGAGAATAGGAGAGGATGAGAGAGATCAAGACAAACTGTATGCATGATGTCAACTGGGGTTAGCTCTCCAAACTCACTGCAGATGGCAGGATGAGAGGTCAGGAATGGACATTAAAGAACAAATTAGGAACAGGAGCAGGGAAGGCTGTTCTGGAGTTGGATAGGGAAGGGGGACAGAAGGGTCAAAACAGTCTCAGACATATGGGCTTTTTAAACAGCAATTAGACGCATCCCAGCTTCAACGTCCGTGCTGCGGGGATGGTTTGACCCCTAATCATCCCCAATTTCTCCTGAGCCCTCTGACTCTCCGAGATGTGTCGCCTCAGATTGGCTGTTTATTTTTCAGGCCGTTTCCTGTTTGACTAAAAGCAAAGCTGTGTGTCTTTATGGATGGCAGTGAGGACAAGGGCAACACATGCACTGCATGGCTATGCATTCAACCATCCTCAACCCTGTTAGTCAAACTCTAGTTTTATTTCATTAAACCTGATTGGTTGCGATGATAATGCACGCTCCCATTTGACATACAAATGATTTGTCAAACTTTTCAACACTATAACTATAACACTGACTATAACATGTGGCTCAGTTGCTAGCACATGACACTTGCAACGCCAGGGCTGTGGGTTCAATTCCCATGGGTGACCAGTACAAAAATGTGCGCATTCAATTCAATTTACATTATCGCCATGACATAACAATGTACATATTGCTAAAGCGTACTTTGGAAATTACGTGATAGATTTACAATATTAACATTACTAAAATAATAATAATCAATATTGTCAATGGGACAATCAGTAACAACTCACTACTGTAAATCGCTCTGGATAAGAGCGTCTGTTATAAAACATTTTTTTAATAAATGTTTATTTCTCGCAATTATTTTGGGTGGGTCTATCATGTATTCCATACCAAACTCAATGTTTATTTTATTCCCACGTTCTTCTTTCTCTGACTAAGCTGTCTCATATTTCATGAGAGTGATAATAATAATCTATCAGAGAATTTTTTTTATTTCTCTAATTTGATCTGCAGCAAAACATTTGGTTCAATCTGACTTCTGACATACTGTAGAAGTGTTTAGTTCAATCTGATTTCTGACATACTGTAGAAGTGTTTGGTTCAATCTGATTTCTGACATACTGTAGAAGTGTTTGGTTCAATCTGACTTCTGACATACTGTAGAAGTGTTTGGTTCAATCTGACTTCTGGCATACTGTAGAAGTGTTTGGTTCAATCTGACTTCTGACATACTGTAGAAGTGTTTGGTTCAATCTGACTTCTGGCATACTGTAGAAGTGTTTGGTTCAATCTGACTTCTGACATACTGTAGAAGTGTTTGGTTCAATCTGACTTCTGGTATACTGTAGAAGTGTTTGGTTCAATCTGACTCCTGGTATACTGTAGAAGTGTTTGGTTCAATCTGACTTCTGACATACTGTAGAAGTGTTTGGTTCAATCTGACTTCTGGCATACTGTAGAAGTGTTTGGTTCAATCTGACTTCTGACATACTGTAGAAGTGTTTGGTTCAATCTGACTTCTGGTATACTGTAGAAGTGTTTGGTTCAATCTGACTTCTGGTATACTGTAGAAGTGTTTGGTTCAATCTGATTTCTGACATACTGTAGAAGTGTTTGGTTCAATCTGATTTCTGACATACTGTAGAAGTGTTTGGTTCAATCTGACTTCTGACATACTGTAGAAGTGTTTGGTTCAATCTGACTTCTGACATACGGTAGAAGTGTTAGTGGATTTCTTCCATACTGTATATTACTGTGGATTTGTTCAGTTTATTGGGCTGTAAGAAATCATGCTGTCGGTGTCACGTTCTGACCTTAGTTCTTTTGTTATGTCTTTGTTTTAGTATGGTCAGGGCGTGTGTTGGGTGGGTTGTCTATGTTCGTTTTTCTATGTTGTGTTTTGCGTTTGGCCTGGTATGGTATGGTTCTCAATCAGAGGCAGGTGTCGTTAGTTGTCTCTGATTGAGAATCATACTTAGGTAGCCTTTTTCCACCTGTGTTTCGTGGGTGATTATTTTCTGTTCTGGGTTTTGTATTTTCACCGTTCAGGACTGTTTCGTTCTCGTGTTTTGTTGTTTTTGTTCAAGTATTCGTTTTCATTAAAAGAGATAATGAATACTTACCACACTGTACCTTGGTCCTCCTCTCTTTCTCCCAACGACGTATGTTATTACAGTCGGTAGTTACTTTGTACGAACATCTTAACTATAGTATAAATGAATCCTGCTATGAATGAGGGGGAGTAGAGGTGAAGTTAAATAATTTGTTCTTTTTTTCACGACGGTCCCAGATGTCCTATCCATCCTGTAACATGTTGTTACGGACCTTATGAACATATACTGTATTTATTCATTACATTAAGCCTTCACAGAGATTCTGTTCTAAAGACATACATAAACAGACTTCAGAGAAATTCTGTTCTAAAGACATACATAAACATACTCAGAGAGATTCTGTTCTAAAGACATACATAAACATACTCAGAGAGATTCTGTTCTAAAGACATACATAAACAGACTTCAGAGAGATTCTGTTCTAAAGACATACATAAACAGACTTCAGAGAGATTCTGTTCTAAAGACATACATAAACATACTCAGAGAGATTCTGTTCTAAAGACATACATAAACATACTTCAGATTGATGCTTATTCGCTGTGTTTAAAAAAGGGAGTTCACAAACGTACACACAAGTAGGCCCACACAGAGAACTCCTAGGCTTGCACACACACACACACACACACACACACACACACACACACACACACACACACACACACACACACACACACACACACACACACACACACACACACACACACACACACACACACACACACACACACACACACACACACACACACACACACACACCTCTACCCTTACACACGTGGGCGGTAGGCTTGTCCCCTGACACTTTGAACCTTTGAACCCTGCACAGTCATCAACAAAACTCATCAACCTCCCCCCAAATCCCCTCCTCCCTAAATAGGGAGGTGACGTCCTCCACCTATAACCCTTGTGTGTCCCTGAAGGTCTTTGCTATAATCAGGTCCCCCCTCATACACCCCAGCAATCAGAGAACCAAGGCTGTGCCCGCCCTATCCTGCCCTTCCCTATTCTGCCTTGCCCTGACACAAGCAGCCAACACACTCTAAATGACCAGCAGAAGGTCTGTCCTAACACTTTATTACAAGATGCAACAGGGTTACACCTCCAGCACAGAAGCAAAGAAAATGTCTAACTGGCCTCTTGGAGACCCTTTATATTCTTATCAGACAGCACTAAATGTTCTCTAAACACCAACCTGATTAAATGTTCTTTAAACACCAGTCTGATTAAATGTTCTCTCAACACCAGCCTGATTAAATGTTCTCTAAACACCAGTCTGATTAAATGTTTTCTAAACACCAGCCTGATTAAATGTTCTCTAAACACCAGCCTGATTAAATGTTCTCTAAACACCAGCCTGACTAAATGTTCTCTAAACACCAGCCTGACTAAATGTTCTCTAAACATCAGTCTGAGAGGCTTGTAAGAAGTCTAAACAAGAGGCAGTAACAGCTGCTACAGAATCACACCATTTTCATAATCTCATCAATAGAATAATAATCAGTGTTGGTCCTTCAGTAGATCTGGTGTCATTCACTCTCAACAGATATGAGAACCTGCACACCAAGTCTAGTGATCATCAACCTGCACACCAAGTCTAGTGATCATCAACCTGCACACCAAGTCTAGTGATCATCAACCTGCACACCAAGTCTAGTGATCAACAACCTGCACACCAAGTCTAGTGATCATCAATCTGCACACCAAGTCTAGTGACCATCAACCTGCACACCAAGTCTAGTGATCATCAACCTGCACACCAAGTCTAGTGATCATCAACCTGCACACCAAGTCTAGTGATCATCAACCTGCACACCAAGTCTAGTGACCATCAACCTGCACACCAAGTCTAGTGATCATCAACCTGCACACCAAGTCTAGTGATCATCAACCTGCACACCAAGTCTAGTGATCATCAACCTGCACACCAAGTCTAGTGACCATCGACCTGCAAACCCACAGTTGTGTCAAGTTGTCTGGATATCCTTTGGGTGGTGGACCATTCTTGATACACACGGGAAAACCCCAGCAAGGTTGCAGTTTTTGACACACTTTTGTCTTGCCCATTCACCCTCTGAATGGCACACATACTCAATCCATATCTCAATTGTCTCAAGACTTAAAAATCCTTCTTTAACCTGTCTCCTCCCCTTCATCTACACTGATTGAAGTGGATTTAACAAGTGACATCAATAAGGGATCAAAGCTTTCAGCTGGATTCACAGGTCAGTCTATGTCACGGAAAGAGCCGTTCTAAATGTGTTGCATACTCAGTGTATATAAATATTCTCAACATTGTGTTAATCACTCTAAACTGAATATTGTTCAGTGATTTTCAAGGTGGTAACACCAATGACTTAAAACTGAGGGACACACATTACTAGTAAAACATTGTGTAAATACTTGTGTTCATTGTCTAGCATGTTTTCTTATTAAATAACAGTTAAATAAAACAGAAAATGTATCATTTCTCATGTTTTTTTTTCTTCATTTTAAAGGGTTTTTACATAGTGCCAAATTCAAGGAACAGCATTTACCACCGCAATTCAAGAATGACCCAAAAGCATTGTTGAATGAATATCGGTCAGGATAATAAAAGTGAATCGGGATTACCACTGCATGCCTCAGTCTACGCTTCACTGATTATGGTAAAACCTCCCACCAAAAAGGCATATTCTTTTAAACAGTTTGGAGCTTCTAAATTGGATTTTATGGTGCTGGTTATTGCATGCCTCTTTATTCCAAAAATGTACTTCCTCACAAAAATTGGAGCAGACACATTGCCATAACCTAACAAAATACTTAATTGTCCTAGGAACCCAGACCTCTTCTTCTCGAAGTAGCCAAGATGCTGAAGTTCCGAAGTAGCCAAGATGCTGAAGTTCCGAAGTAGCCAAGATGCTGAAGTTCCGAAGTAGCCAAGATGCTGAAGTTCCGAAGTAGCCAAGATGCTGAAGTTCCGAAGTAGCCAAGATGCTGAAGTTCCGAAGTAGCCAAGATGCTGAAGTTCCGAAGTAGCCAAGATGCTGAAGTTCCGAAGTAGCCAAGATGCTGAAGTTCCGAAGTAGCCAAGATGCTAAAGTTCTGAAGTAGCCAAGATGCTGAAGTTCTTTGACAAGAGCCCATTTCTTTATTATGGCCATGAAGTCAACTGGCTCCACAGTAGAAAATTATAGATCTACTGTGATTGAAGGAGTAAACATTGATCCCTGACTTATCCCTCTGCTTACAATCCAGCCTATTTGAGCTTCATGCTGTTGAACACTACACCAGGTATTTTATTAAAATTGAACTCCTCTGACCCTCAATGGTCATTTGAAGGAGATTAAAAGGATAAAGTTTGATTGGGGGAAGAGGAAGAGGGAATAATATTCAGTGGTGTAAAGTACTTAATTGAAAATACTTTAAAGTACTACTTAAGAAGTTTTTTGGGGTATACGTACTTTACTTTACTATTTATATTTTTGACAACTACATTCCTAAAGAAAATGATGTACTTTTTACTCCATACATTTTCCATGAAACCCAGAAGTACTCGTTACCTTTTGAATGATTAGCAACACAAGAAAATGGTCCAATTCACACACTTATCAAGAGAACATCCTTGGTTATCCCTACTGCTTCTGATCTGGTGGACTCACTAAACACAAATGCTTCATTTGTAAATTATGTCTGAGTGTTGGAGTGTGCCCCAGGCCATCCGTAAATAAAATAAACAAGAAAATGGTGCATCTGGTTGCTTAATGATTTATACTTTAACTTTTGATACTTAAGTATATTTTAGCAATTACATTTACTTTTGATAGTTAGGTACAGTATATTTAAAACCAAATACTTTCAGACATTTGCTCAAGTAGTGTTTTACTGGGTGACTTTCACTTTTACTTGAGTCATTTTCTATTAAGGTATCTTTACTTTTACTACAGTATGACAATTGGGTACTTTTACCATTTTCCAGTGAAATTATTTAAATCTACATCACCTTTACTTTAACTTACTTTACTGACTTTGTCCCCGTTTAAAGTGGCATTTAAATACAGTAGACAACAAATGACAATAGAAAATTGTAGTAACAGTTACATATAGTATTATACAGATGATAGAAGACCAGCCTGCTGGCCTTATTGGGTGGATAGGAACATTAACCCCAGCTGTTTAGGAGGGTTATCCCACCTGGCACAAATGATTGTCTAGTTCAGTTTTGTTTCTGCGTGTGGGCTGCCCTATACCTGCACCCAAAGGGGAGTATTTCAAAGTCCAGGTACATGGGGTGGCTTGGGTCTAAAAAGATTTTGTGAGCCTTGCTGAAGGCCTTGACCTTAAAGATCTCATCCAAGCCTGTCTGTTTGACTCCTAGTACCTTGCTTGCTGTGGTGATAATTCTTCTCGGCATATTGTTCTGGCTGACAATGGCCTTGTCAAACCAACAAACAATACAAGTTAAAACACTCAATGGAAGCTTTGTAAAAGAGACCCAGTATAGTCCAGTCAACATTAAAAGATCCCAGCTTTAAAAAAAATTTTTTAACACACCTATATTCATTGGCAAACATACATTTCTGTTTTTAGTTTTCAATGGTGTCAGGGAAATCTGACCTTAGGCCAGTGCTTATAGGATCAGTGCTATCCGAAATCCTTGGTACGTCCGTACCATTCTTCTTCTTCGTTGAGGTTTAGCGGAGGTTGGCATTCAAATGATGTTGCATTACTGTCACCAATTAGACTGGGGTATAAATCCATTATACTTCAATCCACAAAATGAACACCTACTGCTTCTTTCTCCAATACTACACATTCCTTTGTTTCATGCCCTTCTGCACACTTCTCACACCTAGGAACCTCCCTCCTACACACTGCTGTTCCATGCCCATGACCTTGACACCTGTAACAACGTACTGACTTCGGCATAAAAGCTTGTACGGGTTAAATAAAATATCCTAACATCACCTTGTCGGGCAAAGACTTAACATCAAAACTCAAAAGAACAGACAATGACTCTTCTGTTTCACCACTCACGCCACCCTGCCTACTCCTTTATTCCTTTACACCCACCCATCCGCCAAAAGGCAAGGATCCACTTTCTCCAAAAATGTCACTCCTACTGGACCAGATTCTTCTATATCATGTCCATTGATGCCAGGCTCCGGCTCCGAGCTCTTCACCACACCTTCCACTTCACCTAACTCGCCCTCACTCACTTCCATTTCACCTCCAGCACTCGACCTGGTGTATTGCTCACTCTGTTTGTACTTGCCACCAGTCTTCTTCACCCCCCACCTTCCTTTCTAACACCATTTTCATCAAATTCAGCCTCTGCTTTCCTCATTCCGTTCGACACCTTCTTCCTCGTTTTCCTCTTCCCTTCCTCAGAAGAAAAACAGAAGACTGTCTCCTAGAGCTTAGGTAGAGGCATTAAGTCCCCACACTCATAACAGAAGTTCCTGTGGTTCACGCTTGTCTCTGTAGCCTTTTCCCACTCAACCATCCCCACAAAATTCCTCTGTCCACTTTTCACTCTTCACGTCCCTATCCTAAAACCTAACCCATACATTAACCCCTACCCTACCCTTACCTTAACCATAACTCTTACCTAACCCTAACCTTAAACCTTACCTTTACCATTTAAAATTACAACTTCCATGGGATAGGGACGTCCCAAGGATCCCTGACAGCACGGACCTTGCTTATAGAGTAAAGGCTGGTTTACAGTTTGTCTTGTGACATGTCTGTAGACAATTGTCAGAGTGACATCATGAACATTCTATTGTCAGCAGACATTAGTGCTGAGCAATTACTGCTTTTTGATATTGGTTCGGTTTCGGTTTAAAAAAATTACATTAAATGCAGTATGCATTATGCTGGTTGAATGCTGTAACACAGAATAAAACTATTAATAAAAGTCCCATGATGGTAGTGACTGCACATTACTGCTTATCACTTAACAATAGTTTATTCACATTACTTCACTTTAAAATATTTTAGTTGTTGTGTATATTCCATTTGTTTTATTTTATGAATATTATTTCATTCCAAGTCATCATCTCATCTCTATAGAGCTGCTGTCTATGCTGTTTGACAAAATCTAAAAATGTTAGTTCTTCTAAGTAAATAAGGCATACTTTTATGACTGCTGAATACCAACTATCAATCACTTAGATCAAGTATTTTCAGGTAGATATACCTTGGAAAGCAGCAGCTGCTGTATATCACGTCACAATCGGGCCATCTACTCTCTTCCATAGCAGGCGTAAAAGAAACACAGACTGGACAAGTAGATGTGCAATGGATTATGGTCATTGTAGTTAATTACCACGTTTTATGCGCTAAATTATACAGAACAAAAATATAAATGTATCTTGTAAAGTGTTGGTCACCTGTTTCATGAGCTGAAATAAAAGATCCCAGAAATTTTCCATATGCACAAAAAACATATTTCTCTCAAATTTTGTGCAGAAATGTGTTAACATCTCTGTTAGTGAGCATTTCTCATTTGACAAGATAATCCATCCACCTGACAGTTGTGGCATATCAAGAAGCTGATTAAACAGCATGATCAATACACAGGTCCACCTTGTGCTGGGGACAATAAAAGGCCAATTTAAAATGTGCTGTTTTGTCACACAACACAATGCCACAGATGTCTAAAGTTTTGAGAGGGCGTGCAAATGGCATGCTGACTGCAGGAATGTCCACCAGAGCTGTTGCAGAGAACGTTATGTTAATTTCTCTACCATAAGCCGACTCCAATGTCGTTTTAGAGAATTTGGCAGTACCTCCAACAGGCCTCACAACCGCAGACCACGTGTAACCATGCCCAGCCCAGGACCTCCACATCCGGCTTCTTCACCTGCGGGATCGTCTGAGACCAGCCACCGGGACAACTGATGAAACCGTGTATTTCTGTTTGTAATAAAGACCTTTTGTGGTGAAAAACATATTCTGATTGGCTGGGCCATGCTCTTAAGTGGGTGGGCCTATGCCCTCCCAGACCCCTACCTAGACATGTGAAATCCATAGATTAGGGCCTAAAGAATTTATTTAAATTGACTGATTTTCTTATATGAACTGTAACTCATTAAAATCGTTGAAATTGTTGCATGTTGCTTAATATTTTTGTTCAGTATATGTAGAATATCAACCTGGTCTCTCAGAGCATTTCGTAGTATTCTTTACGTAAATCTGTGACACTCCATATAAACTCAGCAAAAAAATAAACGTCCCTTTTTCAGGACTCTGTCTTTCAAAGATAATTCGTAAAAATCCAAATAACTTCACAGATCTTCATTGTAAAGGGTTTAAACACTGTTTCCCATGCTTGTTCAATTAACCATAAACAATTAATAAACATGCACCTGTGGAACGGTCGTTAAGACACTAACAGCTTACAGACGGTAGGCAATTAAGGTCACAGTTATGAAAACTTAGGACACTGAAGAGGCCTTTCTACTGACTCTGAAAGACACCAAAAGAAAGATGCCTAGGGTCCCTGCTCATCTGCGTGAACGTGCCTTAGGCATGCTGCAAGGAGGCATGAGGACTGCAGATGTGGCCAGGGCAATAAATTGTAATGTCCGTACTGTGAGACGCCTAAGACAGCGCTACAGAGAGACAGGACGGACAGTTGATCATCCTCGCAGTGGCAGACCACATGTAACAACACCTGCGCAGGATCGGTACATCCGAACATCGCACCTTCGGGACAGGTGCAGGATGGCAACAACAACTGCCTGAGTTACACCAGGAACGCACAATCCTTCCATCAGTGCTCAGACTGTCCGCAATAGGCTGAGAGAGGCTGGACTGAGGGCTTGTAGGCCTGTTGTAAGGTAGGTCCTCACCAGACACCACCGGTAACAACATTGCCTATGGGCACAAACCCACCGTCGCTGGCAAAAAGTGCTCTTCAATGATGAATCGCGGTTTTGTCTCACAAGGGGTGATGGTCGGATTTGCGTTTATCGCTGAAGGAATGAGCGTTAAACCGAGGCCTGTACTCTGGAGCGGGATCGATTTGGAGGTGGAGGGTCCATCATGGTCTGGGGCGGTGTGTCACAGCATCATCGGACTGAGCTTGTTGTCATTGCAGGCAATCTCAACGCTGTGCATTACAGGGAAGACATCCTCCTCGCTCATATGGTACCCTTCATTCAGGCTCATCCTGACATGACCCTCCAGCATGACAATGCCACCAGCCATACTGCTCATTCTGTGCGTGATTTTCTGCAAGACAGGAATGTCAGTGTTCTGCCATGGCCAGCGAAGAGCCCGGATCTTAATCCCATTGAGCACGTCTGGGACCTGTTGGATCGGAGGGTGAGGGCTAGGGCCATTCCCCCCAGAAATGTCTGGGAACTTGCAGGTGTCTTGGTGGAAGAGTAGGGTAACATCTCACAGCAAGAACTGGCAAATCTGGTACTGTCCATTAGGAGGAGATGCACTGCAGTACTTAATGCAGCTGGTGGCCACACCAGATACTGACTGTTACTTTTTATTTTGACCCCCCCCCTTTGTTCAGGGACACATTATTCTATTTCTGTTAGTCACATGTCCGTGGAACTTGTTCAGTTTATGTCTCAGTTGTTGAATCTTGTTATGTTCATACAAATATTTACACATGTTAAGTTTGCTGAAAATAAACGAAGTTTGACAGTGAAAGGACGTTTTTGCTGCGTTTAGTATGATTGTGATTGGTATATATTAATTTGTGGATGTCCATCACCCATTTTGTATGGTATATTACGAATTACAATTCATATTATATGTTACGAATTTGTAAAATGTACAATATTTGACAATTGTGCGAAACGTACAATTTGTTACAAATTTGCAAAAGTACAATATGTTACAAATTTACAAAACGAATGATGTTGCGAATTCAAGCTAGGTGGCTAACGTTAGTTAGGCTAGGGGTCAGGGTTTAAGGTTAGGGTTAAGTTTAGGAGTTAGGTTAAAGGGTTAAGGTTAGGGTTAGGTGAAGGATTAGCTAACATGCTAAGTATACTGAACAAAAATATATACGCAACATACATCAATTTCAAAGATTTTACTGCGTTAAGGTTCATAGAAGGAAATCAGTCAATTGAAATAAATGAATTAGGCCCTAATCTATGGATTTCACGTGACTGGGCAGAGGCGCAGCCATGACTGGGCCTGGGAGGGCATAGGCCCATCCACTTGGGAGCCAGGCCAACCCACTGGGGAGCCAGGCCCAGCCAATCAGAATGAGTCTTTCCACATGTATTTTTGTTAAGTATAGTTGCAAAGTAACTAAAAAGTAGTAAGTAGTTGAAAAGTTGCTAATTATCTAAAATGCTTAGGTTATCTGTGATGAGATTCAAACTCACAACGTTTAGGTTACCAGATGTTTGCGTTATACACCTACCCATCCACCCCGACCAACCACCCTACTGAAGTAACCATCTGTCAGATTGTAACCATAGCAAGAGTAACATGTCATACTAATTTGAGTGTACCGGACTTACTTTTACTATGTTATGTCTAGTCTATGAGACCAGGTTGAGAATATTGGCCTGTTGCAAACTACAACTCCCTAATATATCGCACAATTCAGGCTGAATCTGATTCATCTTTAGAGAAACTGTGCAATGTGAACATTGAGCTCACAGAAAAAACTGAACGAAATAGAATTCAAATATTTTAACCGACGTTGGTCAATTAGTGGTTTGAAAATCGAAAAATAACAGAAATGTCGGTCAATCGCTCAGCACTATCCGACATCTAACGTGTCATTATGAAAATATATAAACACAAATTGACAGACTCTGCATGACATCAGCAGCCCGGTGCTCCAAATAGCATACTTTCTCTATTTTAACACAAATAAACCCATCCGATTAAAAATGAATTCAGTAAACGTCAATCTAGCAAGCCAGGCAACTAAAAGTAATTTTCTAAACAATATTATGGTTCGTTGCTAGCCAGTTCAAATAATGAGGAGACTCACCTCAGGCAGAGTATAGCTAACAGACTTTACTTTAGCAATTTTTTATTCATTATTACAGGAAAATAAATCCACGACAACATAATTATTTACAAACTAATGGCGAGCTAACAGAAAATAGCTTACTGCCACAGTGTAACGAAATAAAAGTAGGTCATTCTATAGGAGAACTTTAGAACTCTCGCATCTTGTCACAGGAGAACTCTGCCTACATGTACATAATACCTCAATTACCTCGACTAACCGGCGCCCCTGCATATTTACTCTGTACCAGTACCCCCTGTATATAGCCTCGCTATTGTTATTTTATTGCTGCTCTTTAATTATTTGTTACTTAGATTTTTTATTTTTGTAGGTATTTTTCTTAAAACTGCATTCTTGGTTAAGGTATTGTAAGTAAGCATTTCACTGTAAGGTCTACACCTGTATTCCGCGCATGTGACAAATAACATTTGATTTGGTCTGGTTGCTGTGTCAGTCCGGTAACCACGACAACGGACGTTGCGACAGTCGCAGATACTTTTGTTCATGTCTGTGCGTCAAGGAAACTAAAAGTCGCAGCGACGGTCTACAGACATTTCACCGGAGTATAAATGAAATTTCATTTTGACCAGCGACATTTGTCGCATTCTAATCGTCTACACACATTCATGTCGTTAGACCAAGTATAAACTGGCCTTGACAAACTCTGGCTCTGAAGCATACTAGTGTCCAAAGTATATGCCAGTGTTTCCCTTTTTACATTATTAAAAAAAAGCTTTTTGCTTGGTAACCAATTTCAGTTGAGTATTTGTGCGTGTTGTATAATTAGTCTAACAGCACATAAACCGGTGAATATCACATCATGTGAATTAATAAACTACAATTTAGAATTTTAAAAAATCATACAGGCGTTATTTCTAATGTCCCTTCACTGGTCCTTTTCGGGGTCTTCGACGTGGCTTCAATAAGCAAAGATGGCGGCTAAGTAGAAAGTTTTGCTGGATTGTTACTTACTTTTGGCATTTTAAGTTGATGGTTTCGCTAAATATTTAATAGCTAACAAGTATCTCGTGTCGCTAAATTCCTAGGATATCAATCTTAAAATGGCTGGATGGTCAGGGTTTTCGGAAGAGGAGCTACGAAAGTTGCAGCAAAAAGGTAACTTAAACTTGACTTCAAGCTATCATAACGTCAGCTCTTGATAATCATGACTTAGTTATATTACATTACACAAGGTTGTGTTTGTAAATTCAATCTGGAGTACCAGAGTGCGCACTGGGCGTTCGTAAATTCAAAGCGTTTTGCTCTCGGAGCGTACACTGGAGGCATTGGCGGATGAGTAACGTTAGCGTTCTAACCTCACAACGAACAGCAGTCAAGCACCCTAGCTAACGTTGGCTAGTTTACTAGCTACTTCCAGACACAACTGAGAGAACACCTCACTGACCATTTTGCTCGCTCTAGCAGAGCTGGTTAGGTTGTTTTCATGTTATCCATAGCGTAGGTGACTGTAACTGCTGTTGGCAACAATGTAATTACGTTTTCTTTGCCGACGTTTACTGACACCGACCATATTCGACGGGTGTCGAGCGTTTGTAAATTCATCAGTTATTCTGTGCTCTGGCACACTCAGACGAGAGTGTTCTGAAATTGTAGTAGATAGTCAGAACGAATTTACGAACGCACCCTAAGAGTCATTGGACAAAGGCATCTTCTGTAGGGGGAGGTTTTGTTACGATCCCCGACACTCGGTCTGAACATTAACATGCATCGCTTTCGGTACAGTTTTGGAAGTATAAGGACCTTTGTGGTCCTTATATCAGATATAAGTAATCATTTAAAAAAATGTTGAATTGATACACACCTTTATGGCAGTGTGGGAACACTAAACCTTTCTCCATTTTACACTACTTGTTTACAGAAGACAGTGACCACCTGTGCTAATTAGCTATCTAGCATGCTCCAAACACCTGTGTGTAACTGAAGAAGGCCGACATAAACGTGTTGTGACTGAAAAATACTGTTGGCTGCAACTGTGATGAAACCGGTTAAAACAGTGTATAGTAAAGTGTATAACGTTATTTTGATGTGGCATGGAAGTAAAGGGTTTTATGTTTCTAGAACGTTATCGCAATTGAAAATCGATTCACGTTTAGATGGAGTATTTGGTTGGCTCTGGCAGCCAAAACAATCTTCGTCTGAAAATCACATAAGATCCTTGGACCTTAAGGAGTAATGGTAGGCTGCTTAAGAGTACATATTGGGCTTACATAAGGTTAGCTCACAAACTCTAGGTGACATTCTGTCTTCTCCCTACAGTTCTCTGCCATTAGCTACGCCCACAACTGCCTCATGTGAACTACAATCCCAACGCTGTGTTTTAGAAACGTCAATAATCATCGCTTGTGATACGGCTTCCAAAAAATATGACCCTTTCATCAGCGAGAAAGAATCCTTCAAATAAAAAAACATACACTTACTGTTGCAGTTTTGCATAGATCCTTACAGCTATGGGTGCCTCCATGCAATGAAACTACACTTCTGCTCACTTCTCAAATGATGCTTACACACAGGTGTTCGGAGCACACAAGATAGCTAATTAGCACAGGTGGTCACCTCTTGTCATCCGTCTTGTCATCCGTCTGTTTTCCGTAACCACGCACTGTAATATGGAGGTATGGCCGTGTGGGAACACTAACCCTATCAAGGTGTGTATCAACTTAATATTTCCAGCTGATATGAAAGATAAGGTACTAATGTTTCCAAAACCTTAGCACAATGACACGTGTGTATGTTTAGATTGACCGTCGGGGATGCTTAACAAAACTACCCATACAGAAGACACCTTCGTCCAATGACTTATGTGTAATGAAACTGAGATTCATGATCAAGGGCTAGTATAAAGTTAGCTGCTTAGCCAAGAGTCGGCTGTCCACATATATCCATTCATTAGTCAATTCAGTAGCTAGTTACGTCTGTAAAGTGTATCGATATCCAGTATCCCTGTATCTCTGTTGTTTTACCTCATTCATCAGACCAGGCGGTGCCTGCGGCTTTAGGTCGTGGACGGAAACCAGCTCCTACTAACCGGAGTCGGCAGCAGTTGCAGCGAGAGAGAGCCCTCCAGTTAGCCACTCAGCAAAAGAGTGGACCCGGCTCGTCTGCACTACCACCCGAGCAGCAGCTAACCAAGCCTTCGCCGCAGCCCACTAAGGCCCTGCCGCAGGCTGTCATTCAGCCCGTCGTCACCCCCACAAAGCCGGTGGAGGAACCCAGCCAAAAAGAGACCCTTGCCGTAAACCATGCTCCTGCACCAGCAGAGGACACACCGCCTATTGCCAGGGAGTTGGAAAAACAAGAGGTGAAATTGTTAGTAAGTCTTTGTTATCATAAATGAGTTATAGATCAATGTCTTATGATGTACAGTTGCCTGTACATTCATTTAGTTTGGCATGCCAGTAATGTTGTTGACACTGACAGGGTCCAAAAACCAAGAAGAGTGCAGTGATTTTATTTGAAGAATACTTATCTTAGGCTAATTAGGCCTGTCCTTTATTGTCTTAGATCATCCTCATGTCTGTTGATTGCCTTTCTCTGTATTGGGTGTTAATGCTCCTTGTTGTAGTCGGGAGAAGACTCGCATAGAGCTGCTTCAGCAAGACCAAAAGATGATGAAAGAGAGGAATAAGCGCAAGAAAGCCCTCCTGACCAAGACCATCGCTGAGAAGTAAGGACAGATGCCGTAGTTCACATTATCACTACCAGCTATTCTGATACACTTTGTTTCCTTTGGACACTTGCTGTGGTTACACTTGCACAAATTCACCCGAATGCCTGTTTTTCTGTGTACACAGATCCAAACAGACCCAGGCAGAGTCAGTGAAGCTGAAGAGGATCCAGAAAGAGTTGCAGACTCTGGACAATATGGTGTCCAACGACATCTGCATTCTGAGAGGTGTGATAGAGCAGGCCAGCTGGGACTATAACACTGCAAGGTAACACACGATTTGGAGAACATGCTGAATCCTTGCCACGGAGATGGGATTCTTTTCAATCAGGGGAGGTCATCCATTTACTAATACCCATTATTCTTGTTGTATCACCAATAAAAAATCAACCACAGCAGTCTGTAGCTGTACTGTTATGGCAGTGAACATTTCCTTCTTTCAAACCCTGGAAACACTGCTCCCTACAGGTTATTCAGCGTACTCCTTCAATACATCCCAATACATTGATAAAACAATGTCCCCTCAGATATGAAAAAAGGATGGTGATATGTACATCCTAAACTTGAGAATAACGATGCTGGGCTGAAAAAATAATACTATTTAAGGAGATAAAGGAATGAGTGGCCTGCACAAGGAATGTTGCTGCTCCACAGTGACTTTTTTTCTGAACCCAAATCAACAACGTTTCGATTTCACAGAAGTCTTTGTCAGGGGAGGTATGCCATGTATTCCTTCCTTTGCTATAAAACAAATTCCTAATAAATCCATCTGCCTGTCTCCTTTTCTGTTCAGGAAGCGCTATGAGAAGGCGGAGTCTGAGTATGTGACGGCCAAGCTGGACCTCCACAAGAAGACAGAGATAAAGGAGCAGCTGACGGAGCACCTGTGTGCCATCATCCAGCAGAACGAGCTCCGCAAGGCCCACAAGCTGGAGGAGCTGCTGCAGCAACTACACCTCCAGGCCACGGAGGAGGAACAGGAAGAGGAGAGGAAGGAGGAGGAGAGGAAGCGGGAGGAGGAGGAGAGGAAGCAGAAGAGTGTCATGGAGAACCAGGGAGAGGCAAATGTCCCGTCTCCCCCAGATACAGGGTCCACACCAGGGGTAGAGACTGAGACACAGGCAGGCAGTGCCATGCTCCAGCAGGACTACCCTGCAGTGACGGGGAGCGATCAGGACTGTAAAACGGCCAACATCCCCCTAGCGGGGCAGAGCGAGGTTGAGGCCCCGGCTTCCTGAGATGAGGGGTAGTCCATGAGATGTCAGCCCTTACTTTCACTGTTCAAAGTAACAGACTCTTACTGACCCAGAATGTCAGTCCTGCCCGTTACTACGTAGCCTCAGTATACTAATACTGTAGGTCCAATACATCCATTAGGGGATATTTCCTCTCTTTGTGTAACAATCCTGTGTACTGTGTGTGTATAAACATTCTACCGTTGGGGGAAATTCATTTTGATTTGTACTGTCTGAGAACTGGCTCACTGAGTCTTCATTGTGCAGCGAACAACATTTGTATTTTGTTACTGTTTGTCGGGTGGTTTGTCTGTATGCTCTTAATGTGGCGGTGTCTAAAATGCTTCAAGCACTTATTTTGCACAACATTTACATCCGAAGTGAATACTCTGTGTCATGCCTAGCCAAGCATATGTAGAACTGAAAGCATAGCCGTCTTTTAAAATTGGCCTGCTTTGTCTTTATGGTGAAGCTGAAAGGAGGTGGTTAACATTAAACCCCTGAATGTTCCTCTGTACAGATCACTTGTGTTCACTAAAGCAGCGCTGCCAGATCTATTCTCTCTGTATGTTGTAGATCAACATATTATCTGTCGGGTTTTGCTATCGAAGGGCTGGTATTTCCTAAAACCAAACTCTGTCTGTCTCAGGCATATTAAAGACTTGCAGATCTCCAGCAGGCTTCCTAAGGAATGGTAAGGGGATATCTCATAATGTATGTATGCTCTGAGAGGAAACTGCTCCATGGCATGTTGCTGCTTTACTGTTATGGCTTTAGAACAGCTTGTTTTCAGTGGCACTCTATGGAACAAATGTGTCTCCAGCAATATAACATTTATCTGATATGAGTGTGCTGCAGCT
This sequence comes from Salvelinus alpinus, assembly GCF_045679555.1. NCBI lineage: Eukaryota > Metazoa > Chordata > Actinopteri > Salmoniformes > Salmonidae > Salvelinus > Salvelinus alpinus. Next base: position 44,090,517 of record NC_092101.1, on the reverse strand, counting down.
AGTTGTTTTGTGTGTAAAAACAAGCTTTATGCCCCTGGTTGTGTGCCAGAGAGTACCAAGTGGTTTGTTTTTAAAATATTATCCTTACAATGAATGTTATGGGAATTTGTTTAAATCCAACATCTGTTGTTTTGTATTGAAATGGGCTTATTAAAAGTGGGTGGATATTTAAACATTCTATTTTACACTATGTGGTTAGTATTTGGGTGTTCATTTTTTAAATGTTTTCTATATATATTCTGAACATGAATGCAACTGCACAAAACCTGTTCATTGGAACACTTCTATGCTGTTCATGTCATCTTGGTTGGTTAAATTAGTATGAATGAAGTATTATAATTAAATGAATACGAAACTTGTATCTCTTTATGATTTTGCTTTCTTTTTGTCATTTTCATTCAACAAAATTCGTATTTTGAATGATCTGTTTCAATCTGTCTTTCTAGGTGCTGTAAGGTAAACGGATTCCTTATTGGAGCCGGAGTGGAATTTAGTGAGAATAGTTTCGAACTCCCATCGCTTTTTCAAGTCATTTTAAAGTGCAGTAAGCGTTCTGTAAACCGCTCTGAGATTTTACAGCGCTTTGGTCACATCTGGCCGTCTGAAAGGGAGACCATAAACCCAGCTCTTTTAATTAGTTAGCGAGTAGTGAGTGACCACTGAATGTCCCCGCCACCTCACAGGTCAACGCTTTAATGCGTTTAATATCCTGCCTGAAATGATGATATTTTACTAATTTGTTTAATAACAATGTGTTATTTATTGATGGATGTTTACCGGTATTTGCGTGTAAGCCATTGCTTATGGCCTAATAGTGCATCTATGCCTCAGAAAATAGTATAGCGACTGTTCTATGGGATAAATCATTCTGAAAAAGTATAGAGCTGACTTGTACTAATTTAACTATAGAGACCGGCATAATTCAGTAGGGTATGTGACCAACTATTATGGAATCTAAAGGCTATAAGGTAGAAGTATACAAAAACACGAATTGGAATTGACTATTAGCCATTGGGTTTGGTGAAGCGGTAAAGCCCAACAACTTGAGAAAGCAGTAGACTTCTAGAGCACTGTGTGATTTATGTGGCGCTAGCGTCCCTCGACAGGTCGAGAAGGGCCGTGTAACCCGAGAACCAACCACAGAGAAGCTGTGAGATCAACTTTTACTGAAAATCTCCGCCATCTGGCCCGTCGGCGTTATTGAATTTTGACCTTGACACTGGAGTATGGAAAATGAATTCTATTTGCATAAATCATGAATAATTAAGGCTTAGGCCCAATAGCCCAAATGTTTTAATTAATGAATATGCTATATTATATAATTAATTCCTGGTGCGCTTTTATTTTTAACATATATAGGAAAAAGTACACTTTAAATTTCAAATTAGGCCTATCAAGAAAAAGTACACTGACATTAAACAACTGATAGGCTATTTGTTAATTATTTATGAATTAAACTTCATGGTCGAGAGTTCAATTATAACTGCACTGCATAGTTTGCTTATGGCGGTAAAATATGATGTTTGTGTAAAGGCTCTAATAGGCCAAGGTGTAGCCTTATATTTGGGCTTCTTCGATCACGTTATTTATCAAGGTATTTCTAAATGATAGGTCTATTTGTTAACCTCAGCCATATCGAAATCGGTAATACAGCTGTAGATATATGGAACTGTGTGAAACATATGCCTACCCTGAATTAGAATTTGAGAGAGAGAGAAATACAGTTTTTGCTATACATTTTCATGTTGATAATGTGGGCTTAATAACCCGTGGAATCAGTGTAATAAGTATTTAGGCCAGGCCAGGCCTAGTCTGCTCATGTTATCATATATGATATGGAATCAGACATATTCATTTTCTCTTTTAAAGTGTATGACATACAATTATTCATTTAGAAACCGCTAGGCATATATATAGCTTATTGAACGAAAGGTAATTCGATTTTATATTGTATATTATTTAATTTAGTCTACTTTAAATTTTCGTTGATTATAAAAAAAAATGTAGGCCTGTGTTTGAATAATTATGTAAATACGCATCGAAATTGTTGAAAATTGTTCTGAGAAACACTGAAGGTTACTAGGCCTGCATGTGCATTGCCATTGACTTTAAGGATAATTGCAGTTTGGTCAACCAACCAGCGATTATTCAATTCCCCAAATGAAAACACACACTTTGTACGTTTTTCTGTTGTTGCTGATTTCGTGGTGTATTAGCTGAAATATTGCCTTGCCCTTGGCTGAAGAACTTGTACTCATCTTAGTCGGCAGCATGCGTCTCTGTCCGCCGGGCTGACTGGCTGGCTGCAGTGCTGTCCGGTGACCCTTAGTGCCTATTGGGTTAGCGCGTTGGCCCATGTCCACCTTTATTTCTCTAATTGGGAGTAAAATAGCCTCCTAGTTGACTCTCCATATCCTGGACGCGAAACCATGTGTTGCCCCCCCCCCACCCCTCCACCCCCTCTCCATCACTGATTGCTGCGACGAGGGAATTCTCATCTTGAGACCTGTTGAACTGCAAATCCCTCGCGCAGGCACCGAGTTCGGATTACAACATTCGAATCCACAATTGGCAGATGTTTTCAATAACAATATAATCAACATTGGCCATTTCTAATCGACATCATCTAAATAATTTGAACGCACAGAAGCTGTTTAATTTTCACTGGTTCGTGGTATAACAGTAGATAATTTACTGTAAGTGTTTCCACTTGGATATAGTATTGATAACCGTATTGCCGATACGTCACTGTGTGTTCAGTTTTTATTTATTTATTTTTATTTCACCTTTATTTAACCAGGTAGGCAAGTTGAGAACAAGTTCTCATTTACAATTGCGACCTGGGCAAGATAAAGCAAAGCAGTTCGACACATACAACAACACAGAGTTACACATGGAGTAAAACAAACATACAGTCAATAATACAGTAGAAAAATAAGTCTATATACAATGTGATCAAGTGAGGTGAGATAAGGTAGGTGAAGGCTAAAAAAAGGCCATGGTGGCAAAGTAAATACAATATAGCAAGTAAAACACTGGAATGGTTGATTTGCAGTGGAAGAATGTGCAAATTTCAGTTTCAGTCCCCCTCTTTGCCATTTGGGCCATGCGACTCTGGAGGGACATGGGACACTGTCTCTCTCTCTCTCTCTAGTCTCTACCTCTATTGTTCCAACATTGAAAACTCTCTCACGCTAATTGCAAGCTGCCTGTGTTGTGTTCCGACATAAAAACCAATCTGCTCCCGATTAAACAACACGCCGAGTTTACAAAGCCATGCGCGTGTGAAATTAATTCACCCGCGCTGATTCTGATTATAAAGCCAACGGCTGCTGTTGCCTTCTTCTGTAGGCAACGGTTTCATGCGTCCCAAAGCATTGAACTATATTTTAGAGCATATACTTCAAGTCATTGCTCCATAAACCTAAAATCTAAAACCCAATAGGCCTTGTTAAAGTAGGCCGACATTATTGCCCATTATTTCAAACCTTTCGGTTATTATTTATACTGTATTATGTTTCTGTACTCATGTTATTTTCTGAAAAAACAGGTATTCCCCAAAAATGCATTTTGTGTAGATTATTTCAACCTTTAATTGTAGTTTTTCTGTGAAATGTCTGCTCAGCACCCATTTTGTACGATTCCTTGTAGCCTATCTTTACTGACTGTTACACAGCTTTCACAAATGATGTATCAAAATGATGTATGCCTAGTACCTTACGTTTCTCTTATGCCTGTAGCCACTCTTTGAATATCCAAAGAGAATTCCTTAACTGCACATAATATGCACGAAACAATGATTGAACTGTTATGAAGATGGACAAAATTAAGTGTAAAGTGTGTGATCAAATTATCTTATTGAAATTTAGACATCGGTTTACAGCAAGGCAATAACGGTATTTCACTGTAACTGCGCACGTTCCTCCCTTTTTCCATTTACATTAAATTCGTTGTTTCTTCCCCATTGTTGGTAATATGTCGGTGCATTTGAGCTTATTACGTTTTACAAGTATACAAAATGATGTGAAAAAAATTCCTAGAAGTTAAACATAATGGAGATATGGCAACTCAAACTTTATTTGTGCTTTTTTATATCCATAAACATATTAACGGTGAATTAGTATGAGTTTTTTGTCAGACTAATCATTGGCTTTGGCTGAAATGACAATCAAGGGTCAATGGTCCACGTGTGTAAAGACGCAACTATATCGCATGGGCATAATTTGATTCCTTGGATAGATGGGTAACGATGTTTATGCTTTTTAATTACATATTAATTACAAAAGTGCTGTTTACATTTTGACCTTTATCGAGCAAAACATGTTTGCTTGAACCTTGCAAATGTGCAGAGATTGGGGCTTTTATAGGCATTTAGGCGGCAATAGCTGATGTTAAAAAACATTTCACATATATTCTCCTCTCCTGAAACTTCCCTTTGCTACCTTGAATACGATATGTGTACATACATGTGTCACGTTTAATAAGGTATACATATCAGAATGCAGGCTATAAGGATTTCAAATGAGAAATAATCATAGGAATATATGTATTTTTCCGGAATAGACCTATAGTTCCAAAGGTCAGGCCAGACTTCGGATGGCACATTTCATACAGAGTCACATTGACCTTTCTTTTTGTTCAGACAAACACGAAGAAATGGGTTTTGTCGTAACTTTTGTCGTTTAACATTATTCAAGCGGGAGTGAAAAGAGTAGACTAGATGGAGCTTTGAGGTTTAGGCGGAGACTGTTGAGGAGGCTTTTTACACTGGCACTGGAATGAACATGTAGGCAGGAGAAAAAAAAATCTGGAGGGAAAACTAATGATGAAAAACACTACTCTATCCCCGCGCCTTCATTAAATACATGGAAAGAACGAGAAAAGAACATCTGGATTCAATCCGCATCCCTTTGATGGCATCAAGTGTTCTTTTCCCAGATCAGGGGCTGGAATCTACGGGATGTCTATGGCAGTATGGAGCCTATAGTGGGTCTATACTCCTGCCATCTAAACACGTCACTCCCTCCATCCCTCCATTCCTCCATCATTCCTCCATCCCACCCGAGCCCCCCTGTCAAGACCCCCAGTCAAAGCGCACACAAAATGAGACCCCAATTCCAACAATTCTGAAAATAATTTTGCACTTAACCCAAAGTATTACAAATGTATGTTTGTCAGACAACGGCTTGTGCAGCCTATTAGAATGTCTGGGGTTTGGCTTTGGTTATAGCCTATTGTGTGCCAGGGTGAATCATAGCTAAACTATGCCAATAACGGCATCATTACAGTTGATTAATTTCAGAATGTATTGGTTGCCATTGTTTTTATTTGGGATTATTTTGACCTAACTATTGTAGCCAGGAGTCCATGTAATAGCTCCATAGGCCGGAAGAACTATAAACGCGTGAACATTCAAAAATGAATGTTTCGACATTCAAACAAAATGTATGAGCTGGAAAGGAGAGGTTCTTTACTTGTGTTCAGGACGATTTATTGTCAATGTCTCCTCGTAAAACTGTTATCAGAACAGCAATTATGCAGTATACTTTAAATACCCACATATCTGATGAAAATGTGTCCCATGGCAACATGTTCATCAGATATGTGGTTATTCAAAGTATACTGCATAATTGCTGTTCTGATAACAGTTTTACGAGGAGACATTGACAATAAATCGTCCTGAACAGTAATAGTGATTGGGTTGGTCTGGGGCCGATATACCCCGACAGTTAAAATCTCTTTACTGGCGCTATCATCACATGGGGTGATAATTATCCCTCCCCTCCAGAGCTCCTGGGGCTCTTCGCGCCGCAGGGTCCAAGGGGTTGGTTAAGGTTGCCAGAGATTCGTTAAAAAGCCTTAATCAGTGGGTTTTGGGTGGTGGGGATGTTGTTGGTGTGGTTGTGTGCTGCTGAAAGGGGAGGGTAGAGCTCGAGGAGGACGGGAGCGTAGCGAGGGGGTCTGTGAAACGTCAGAAACAGCACACAAGCATCGCCACGTAATTACGGACTCCTATTATGGTCCATCTACCCTCCCAGGAGTCTCAGAGTTTCATTTACTCCCCGACTGGTTCAGGCAGCATCCGCAGCGTGCCAGCGTGCGCCTCATTTGAAGTGCCAGAGCAAGAGAGAAGCAGAGACTGAGCGAAGCAGAGAGAGAGAACGAAGGGAAAGCAAGAGTGAGTCGACTGATTCTCACTGAGAAAAAGCAATAGTTTCAAGAAAGGTGCCTTAGCCATTGCAGTGTCAGTTTCCCAGTGCGTTCAGCCCTGAGCTGAGCCAGCTTTACGCACACACGAGCGCATCTGTTCGGCATCAGTAAAGCTCAGTCAGTTGCGACCGTGAGTCAACAGGAGTGGGAAGTGGGGAGGACTTTTTATTAAGAGGACTTCTTGAAAACCCAGATGCAGGACGCTGTGATTTTATATGGAGACTCTATTTGTTGTTTATGCGCGTGTATGGATGGACCGGATGCGTAGAGATTTGTGATCGAGGGAAAACAAACAAGGGGAAACGCTTTTTTCTTCTATCTGTAGAAGTTTGGTTTACCGCCACTGCTGCGTCTGGATGTGAGCAGCAACTGTGCTTTGCTTGGAAAACTGAGGTTTCTCCGGCTGGTTTGTAGGCGCTGTTCCTGTTCGTGCGTTCTATGTGCAAGGATACATTTGGCTCGCTTATTATTATTGCTCAGTTTTTTTCTACTGTATCCTATTTGCGTCATGACTTCTAGCTATGCACATGTAAGGGACAGGCAAGCAACGATATCAAATCGCTTGGAGAGTCCGATTACATCGAATCTGGAAAACCTTCAAGCCAAAAAGAACTTCTCCGTGAGCCACCTGTTGGATCTGGAGGAGGCCAGGGAAATGGTTGGGACACAGGCGGACGAGAGTGTCGGTGAGGCAGGGAGGAATATGCTGGAGTCCCCGGGGCTGACCAGTGGGAGTGACACCACCCAGCAGGAGAGTAAGTAAGAAGTGTACTCTAAGTGCAGCCTATACACTCGGGACTGATTAACACCTTAACGCAGAAATTGATTATTAGGCTACATTAGCAAATGCAGGCTAGGTCTATATTGTGTAAACTATAGGAACCCATGTTGTTAATAATTCGCAGAATAATCCGTATGATTTGAGGTTTGAACCCATTTTGGTGTGCGCCATCGGTAATTTGAGTGGGCCTCTTTGGAGAAGAGTTGCAGTGTACAGTGTGAACAAATACCGTACAGAATTATGAACACAATACTGCAAGCTACTGTCATTTATTTTCATTAAGTCTTGCACAGTCTTTTCCCGTCGATATATAGAGTCCTTCGTGACTCGTGGTAATATATCATTTCTGACGACTACACTGAAAACGACCATTCATTTACCATTAACACTTTGACGTCAACGAAGTATGGCGATGTTGGTGGATATGGTCAACAAAATAAATATTATGGGAAAGTCAAGCTTTACAATAATAAATCAAAACAAACACTACTATGGAGGCGTCCACAACTGCCTTGATGATTTAGATGGGTCAGGAGGATAGCCTGAAATGTGGTTTGTCTATCATTATTATTTGTAAATGTGATAGAGGAGACTGAAGTCCATTTGGATACACCCCATTAAAAGCAAAAGAACACCGCGGGTTTTCCCCATTCAGCCATACTGTTGAGAGAGTCAATGAACCCGTCAGGTACCGGGTGATACGCCCTCCTATCCAGAGTCATTTGGAGAGGTTGACAGAAACGTTAGGGTTTAATGAGTGTTATTGTTATTTTACGGCTAAATCGGACCTCGAGGAGAGGTATGTGAGAAACGTGAGTAAGGGGAAAGGCGCAAGTTGATGTCGTTAATTCACAGTTATTTCGCTTGTCAAACAACTTCAGAATATTTCTACATAATAATTTGTCATAATTATCGGATGTGTCCTGTTGACATGGCTGTGACAATTACGGGATCAAATAACACAACGTCATTAGATCTGCTTGTCAAGAATAATTATGTTCCGTAATTAATCATGTTGGGATGTTTGTGTAATGTTTGGTATTCGTAAACACATTTAGGCCTATAGAAAACAAGCAATTAACTTGTAATATTAGGAGGAACACATAGCTTGGACAATTAACATCATGCATAGCCCATAAATCATCGTGGTGAATTTTCTTACTTTTAAAATATATTATCAACAATTTCACACGAGCTTTAACTAATTCCCATAAACATTTTTTGTTCATGGAGTTAGATCGCAGTAGGCTCTAGACTACTATAATTTGGTTAAGGCCTAAATCATCATGATTATAGGCATCCGTTGAAATTGAATGGTTTTCACCCCGTTTACCACATAAAAGGTTTCTTCTGTGGTTCGATCAGCCTCCAGTAAAGCATCACTCTATTTGTCAGTATGCAAACAACAACGGCACCTTTGGCCCAATGTTTTCAGCTCAGATGATTATATTTCTTAGACCTTCACATAATGACATGCTTTTAATGTATTCTTTTAGCAGGGACAAACAACATACATACTGGGAAAAACGGGTTGAATAATCGTTGTTTCCATATCATAAAAAATTTATAATAATTGATGACGTGGAAAACAGTTTGGATTTGCAAAAGTCATCAATGTAAGGCATTTTAGTTTTTTTTACCCAACCTGCAACCTAAATCCAATGACATAGTGACATTGTTGGTTGATTTCACATTGAATTCACGTTAGTTGACAACTCAACCAAATGTAAATCAAAACTAGACGTTGAACTGACATTTGTGCCCAGTGGGTATTTTCCTCGTGCAAAACTATCTTATCGATTTTCAGTTCATGTTTAAATTAGTAATTTCGAAACTTACACATTATCCCTTTTGGCAACGAATAAACATCAGCAAAATTTGATAGAAACAAATAGCCTATATCGATTATATTATTTTGGTAATCGTTGTATTGTAAAAATGTGTATTTTTTTTATGCACAATTATTTAGCCTAATAATTATTTTTGAACCCCATTTCTCACGCCCATTACGCTATGATACATACATGTAATTGATATGAATAACATAATAACAGAAATAGCCTTTAAGTCCTTTAATATCGTCTGCTGCTACGCTTGACTTGGCAGTTGTTCTTTTATCATTAGTTTACAACAAGATACCCTATTAAAATGAGTGCAATTGCAACTTTACAGCATTCACAATTGGTTTCAGATTAATATAAATTATTAGCATAACATAATACATGTATTTTATACATTCTAGTTTCAAACTTTTTTTACACAGTCGTTAATGGTATAATTAAGATACGCCCCTTATAGCCCTGGAATTGTGTTCCCAATGTCGACTGTGTTCCCAATGTCGACTGTGTTCCCAATGTCGACTGTGTTCCCAATGTCGACTGTGTTCCCAATGTCGACTGTGTTCCCAATGTCGACTGTGTTCCCAATGTCGACTGTATTCCCAATGTCGACTGTGTTCCCAATGTCGACTGTGTTCCCAATGTCGACTGTGTTCCCAATGTCGACTGTGTTCCCAATGTCGACTGTATTCCCAATCCCAATGTCGACTGTGTTCCCAATGTCAACTGTGTTCCCAATGTCGACTGTGTTCCCAATGTCGACTGTGTTCCCAATGTCGACTGTGTTCCCAATGTCGACTGTATTCCCAATGTCGACTGTGTTCCCAATGTCGACTGTGTTCCCAATGTCAACTGTGTTCCCAATGTCGACTGTGTTCCCAATGTCGACTGTGTTCCCAATGTCGACTGTGTTCCCAATGTCGACTGTGTTCCCAATGTCGACTGTGTTCCCAATGTCGACTGTATTCCCAATGTCGACTGTGTTCCCAATGTCGACTGTGTTCCCAATGTCAACTGTGTTCCCAATGTCGACTGTGTTCCCAATGTCGACTGTGTTCCCAATGTCGACTGTGTTCCCAATGTCGACTGTGTTCCCAATGTCGACTGTGTTCCCAATGTCAACTGTGTTCCCAATGTCGACTGTATTCCCAATGTCGACTGTGTTCCCAATGTCGACTGTGTTCCCAATGTCGACTGTGCGCAATTTGTTTCAGTATTATTAGTCTGTCCGGGTGTATTCCTGATATAAAACCTACATATTTAAAACGTTGAAATGGACAAGATAGTGATTTAAAATGTTATTTTAAGCCTGCCCTAGCATATAAATGTTGGGGCCTTCTTGAGTCTTCCAAACGTTCGACCACAAGGCCAACCACAGCAGTAGGAGACAGAAAATGTGATTGGTAAAATAAAGAGAAACATGAAGTTCAATATATACTCCATTCTATGTTGCCTTGCTATAAAAAAATGAACTTACTAAGAGAATAGGCCTTTTAATATATACTTTAGGGCGGTTGGTCAGTGCATTCATCATGGTTTTCCATTGAAGAATGGGTAAAAGATGACAACATTGTGGGAACTTACTGAGAACTGTAAATGGTTGTTCTTCCGCGTGAAATTGTGCAACTATCCCCCAAAAGAGACTTGTAGGCTTAATTTGTATTCACACATTCGCCCACTGTAGCAACAGTAGGAATGATACCATTCTCAATACAATAAGGTCATAGAAGAGGTAATACATCCTCTGAGGAGAGAAATAAAGCCTACATAGTTAGTGATTGACAAGAAAAGTCTTCTCACTCTCTCTTGCTCTCTCTCCCTCCCCCCTCTCTCTTCCTCTTTCTCTCTCTCTCTCTCTCTCTCTCTCTCTCTCTCTCTCTCTCTCTCTCTCTCTCTCTCTCTCTCTCTCTCTCTCTCTCTCTCTCTCTCTCTCTCTCTCTCTCTCTCTCTCTCTCCCTCTCCCTCTCTCTCTCTCTCTCTCTCCCTCCCTCCCTCCCCCCTCTCTCTCTCTCTCTCTCTCTCTCTCTCTCTCTCTCTCTCTCTCTCTCTCTCTCTCTCTCTCTCTCTCTCTCTCTCTCTCTCTCTCTCTCTCTCTCTCTCTATCTCTCTCTCTCTCTCTCTCTCTCTCTCTCTCTCTCTCTCTCTCTCTCTCTCTCTCTCTCTCTCTCTCTCTCTCTCTCTCTCTCTCCCTCTCTCTCTCTCCCTCCCCCCTCTCTCTTCCTCTCTCTCTCTCTCTCTCTCTCTCTCCCCTCTCTCTCTCGCTTTCCCTCTCAATTCAATTCAATTCAATTCAAAGGGCCTTATTGGCATGGGAAACATGTTAACATTGCCAAAGCAAGTGGACTAGATAATAAACAAAAGTGAAATAAACTATAAAAAATGAACAGAAAACATTACACTCACAAAAGTTTCAAAGGAATAGAGACATTTCAAATGTCATATTATGGCTCTATACAGTGTTGTAACGATGTCTCTCTCTTTCCCTCTCTCTCTCTCTTTCTCCCCCCCTCTATCTTTCCCTCTTTCTCTCATTACGTTACATGATGACAACAAACTGGGTTGTAGAAACAGTCCACAGTGAACACACTTGAGAAAATATAACATATATCTCTATCGTAGTATGTTTATCTGTGTGAACCTGCATGCGTATAAATGGGATAAACAAATGTAGGATATAAAAATACTTATTGGGAGCAGACAGCCAACAGTGAGTGGACGTTTACTGTTTCTATTAGATCACAGATTATATTCTACAGTTAGTCTGTGCGAAGTGGGATTTCCTTTCATTATTTCCTCCGTCTGACCATGATGTTGTTGTGTTGTAGACGAGCAGCTGAACGCGGAGGAGAAGAAGAAGAGGAAACAGAGGAGGAACAGGACTACGTTCAACAGCAGCCAGCTGCAGGCTCTGGAGAGGGTGTTTGAGAGGACACACTACCCCGACGCCTTCGTCAGAGAGGACCTGGCACGCAGGGTCAACCTCACAGAGGCACGGGTGCAGGTAGGATCACAGTCTGCCATTTAGCAGACGCTTTTATCCGAAGCATACATTTTTAGTTTGGGTGGCCTCATCGGCTCTACCAACTGAGCCACAGAGGACCACGACCTCCCAGTCGTTAGCATACTGTAATCCTAATAGCCCCAGCCAGGTGATCCTAATAAGTGATCCTCAGGCTCCCACGTTCTTGTGTTATCTCATCATAAAGAGGACTCCACAGCATAATCCTAAAAAGTGATCCTCAGGCTCCCACGTTCTTGTGTTATCTCATCATAAAGAGGACTCCACAGCACAATCCTAATAAGTGATCCTCAGGCTCCCACGTTCTTGTGTTATCTCATCATAAAGAGGACTCCACAGCACAATCCTAATAAGTGATCCTCAGGCTCCCACGTTCTTGTGTTATCTCATCATAAAGAGGACTCCACAGCACAATCCTAATAAGTGATCCTCAGGCTCCCACGTTCTTGTGTTATCTCATCATAAAGAGGACTCCACAGCACAATCCTAATAAGTGATCCTCAGGCTCCCACATTCTTGTGTTATCTCATCATAAAGAGGACTCCACAGCACAATCCTAATAAGTGATCCTCAGGCTCCCACATTCTTGTGTTATCTCATCATAAAGAGGACTCCACAGCACAATCCTAATAAGTGATCCTCAGGCTCCCACGTTCTTGTGTCCTCTCATCATGGAAACTATTAGGACCCAAGGACCTTGCAGGCTATTTCGCTAAATCAGACAAATGTATGATATTTATTAAAAACATTGGGTAGATCTTGATGGCACAGTTGTGTATGTGTGGGTGCGTGTGTGTGAGAGAGAGAGAGAGATGGAGAAAGAGAGAGAAAGGGAGAGACTGAACAAGAGAGAGAAGGAGAGAGAGCGAACATCTGCGATTAATTCGTACCAGAGCGGGATGCAGAAATCCTTTGATAAAAGAGACTTTGGGCTCATTCCTGAGGCGCTGCGTAAGCTGTGCCTCCCGAGCCTCGGCGCTCCCAAAACGTTTAATAATGGATTTGATTTCAGAGTGAGGAACGGCATTATTAGTTCCCCAGTCAGGCCCTTGATCTGCTAACAAAGGAGGCATGTGGTGTGTGTGTGTGTGTGTGTGTGTGTGTGTGTGTGTGTGTGTGTGTGTGTGTGTGTGTGTGTGTGTGTGTGTGTGTGTGTGTGTGTGTGTGTGTGTGTGTGTGTGTGTGTGTGTGTGTGTGTTTGTGTGTGGTTGAGTATCGAAGACTCGATCCTGAAGGGATAGTATTTGATCATCACGGCGTGCTGAGAGATACGGCTCAGTGTTACAGTATCTATTAGATATAAACAAAGGTTTTAAAAAATTGGCTTTTAAAACATGCATATTAATCCTTTTTTACACATTGTAAAATGTAAAACATGAATCTCATGGAGAAGTAGTTGATATCATTAAATTCAGGAGTTACATATGATATAAGTTCTGAAATATAAAGATGTGAATAACACTTTACATAGAGATATAGTGTAAAGGATTTATATCGGTATTAAAAGTAATTTATAAACTGTAGCTAAATTAAACGTCTATAATTACTGTCATTATCAATTGGACTGCTTTTATTTGAGGGACTACTGTACATGAGTTATTTTATTTGAGGGACTACTGTACATGAGTTATTTTATTTGAGGGACTACTGTACATGAGTTATTTTATTTGAGGGACTACTGTACATGAGTTATTTTATTTGAGGGACTACTGTACATGAGTTATTTTATTTGAGGGACTACTGTACATGAGTTATTTTATTTGAGGGACTACTGTACATCAGTTATTTTATTTGAGGGACTACTGTACATGAGTTATTTTATTTGAGGGACTACTGTACATGAGTTATTTTATTTGAGCTCATTTGTATGTCTTTTTCCCAGGTGTGGTTTCAGAATAGAAGAGCAAAGTTTCGTCGGAACGAGCGCGCCATGTTGGCCAGCAAGAACGCCTCGCTCCTCAAGTCCTACTCCGGGGACGTCACGGCCGTGGAGCAGCCCATCGTACCCCGTCCGGCCCCCCGCCCAAATGACTACCTATCCTGGGGCAGTGCCTCTCCTTACAGGTAGACCCCCCCCCTTCCTATCATTGTCATAGCTCTACCCCTTTCACCAAAAACACAAATCCAACCGCTCTTTCCTTCAGACCCCAGGTTCCTGCAATAACCACACTTTAACCCCACCACCCCTTCCGTAATGACACTTCCAGCCCCCTCTCCTCTCACTAACACCCCACTACCCCTAACCTCCAACCCCCTCTCCCCTCACTAACACCCCACCACCTCTAACCTCCAACCCCCTCTCCTCTCACTAACACCCCACCACCCCTAACCTCCAACCCCCTCTCCTCTCACTAACACCCCACCACCCCTAACCTCCAACCCCCTCTCCCCTCACTAACACCCCACCACCCCTAACCTCCAGCCCCCTCTCCCCTCACTAACACCCCACCACCTCTAACCTCCAACCCCCTCTCCCCTCACTAACACCCCACCACCCCTAACCTCCAACCCCCTCTCCCCTCACTAACACCCCACCACCCCTAACCTCCAACCCCCTCTCCCCTCACTAACACCCCACCACCCCTAACCTCCAACCCCCTCTCCCCTCACTAACACCCCACCACCTCTAACCTCCAACCCCCTCTCCCCTCACTAACACCCCACCACCCCTAACCTCCAGCCCCCTCTCCCCTCACTAACACCCCACCACCTCTAACCTCCAACCCCCTCTCCCCTCACTAACACCCCACCACCCCTAACCTCCAACCCCCTCTCCCCTCACTAACACCCCACCACCCCTAACCTCCAACCCCCTCTCCCCTCACTAACACCCCACCACCCCTAACCTCCAACCCCCTCTCCCCTCACTAACACCCCACCACCTCTAACCTCCAACCCCCTCTCCCCTCTCCCCTCACTAACACCCCACCACCCCTAACCTCCAACCCCCTCTCCCCTCACTAACACCCCACCACCCCTAACCTCCAACCCCCTCTCCCCTCACTAACACCCCACCACCCCTAACCTCCAACCCCCTCTACCCTCACTAACACCCCACCACCTCTAACCTCCAACCCCCTCTACCCTCACTAACACCCCACCACCTCTAACCTCCAACCCCCTCTCCCCTCACTAACACCCCACCACCCCTAACCTCCAACCCCCTCTCCCCTCACTAACACCCCACCACCCCTAACCTCCAACCCCCTCTCCTCTCACTAACACCCCACCACCCCTAACCTCCAACCCCCTCTCCCCTCACTAACACCCCACCACCCCTAACCTCCAACCCCCTCTCCCCTCACTAACACCCCACCACCCCTAACCTCCAACCCCCTCTCCCCTCACTAACACCCCACCACCCCTAACCTCCAACCCCCTCTACCCTCACTAACACCCCACCACCCCTAACCTCCAACCCCCTCTACCCTCACTAACACCCCACCACCCCTAACCTCCAACCCCCTCTCCCCTCACTAACACCCCACCCCCCCTAACCTCCAACCCCCTCTCCCCTCACTAACACCCCACCACCCCTAACCTCCAACCCCCTCTCCCCTCACTAACACCCCACCACCCCTAACCTCCAACCCCCTCTCCCCTCACTAACACCCCACCACCCCACCACCCCTAACCTTCAACCCCCTCTCCCCTCACTAACACCCCACCACCCCTAACCTCCAACCCCCTCTACCCTCACTAACACCCCACCACCCCTAACCTCCAACCCCCTCTACCCTCACTAACACCCCACCACCCCTAACCTCCAACCCCCTCTACCCTCACTAACACCCCACCACCCCTAACCTCCAACCCCCTCTCCCCTCACTAACACCCCACCACCCCTAACCTCCAACCCCCTCTCCCCTCACTAACACCCCACCACCCCTAACCTCCAACCCCCTCTCCCCTCACTAACACCCCACCACCCCTAACCTCCAACCCCCTCTCCCCTCACTAACACCCCACCACCCCTAACCTCCAACCCCCTCTACCCTCACTAACACCCCACCACCCCTAACCTCCAACCCCCTCTCCCCTCACTAACACTCCACCACCCCACCACCCCTAACCTCCAACCCCCTCTCCCCTCACTAACACCCCACCACCCCTAACCTCCAACCCCCTCTCCCCTCACTAACACCCCACCACCCCTAATCTCCAACCCCCTCTACCCTCACTAACACCCCACCACCCCTACCCTCCAGCCCCCTCTCCCCTCACTAACACCCCACCACCCCTAACCTCCAACCCCCTCTCCCCTCACTAACACCCCACCACCTCTAACCTCCAACCCCCTCTCCCCTCACTAACACCCCACCACCCCTAACCTCCAACCCCCTCTCCCCTCACTAACACCCCACCACCTCTAACCTCCAACCCCCTCTCCCCTCACTAACACCCCACCACCCCTAACCTCCAACCCCCTCTACCCTCACTAACACCCCACCACCCCTAACCTCCAACCCCCTCTACCCTCACTAACACCCCACCACCCCTAACCTCCAGCCCCCTCTCCCCTCACTAACACCCCACCACCTCTAACCTCCAACCCCCTCTCCCCTCACTAACACCCCACCACCCCTACCCTCCAACCCCCTCTCCTCTCACTAACACCCCACCACCCCTAACCTCCAACCCCCTCTCCCCTCACTAACACCCGACCACCCCACCACCTCTAACCTCCAACCCCCTCTCCCCTCACTAACACCCCACCACCCCTAATCTCCAACCCCCTCTACCCTCACTAACACCCCACCACCCCTAACCTCCAACCCCCTCTCCCCTCACTAACACCCCACCACCCCTAACCTCCAACCCCCTCTCCCCTCACTAACACCCCACCACCCCTAATCTCCAACCCCCTCTACCCTCACTAACACCCCACCACCCCTAACCTCCAGCCCCCTCTCCTCTCACTAACACCCCACCACCTCTAACCTCCAACCCCCTCTCCCCTCACTAACACCCCACCACCCCTAACCTCCAACCCCCTCTCCTCTCACTAACACCCCACCACCCCTAACCTCCAACCCCCTCTACCCTCACTAACACCCCACCACTACTTCCTCCTCCTTTCTTACCTGCATACACCGCATATTGACACTAACCCTTCCAGATCTCTCTTTTGGTCCGCCTGGATCCAATGAAACAGTCACTGTATTCGACCTTGGCTTTGATTAACAATAGTCAGGTTTAGCCAATAGTGTGTTTCTTTTTGGAGATTTGTGTTACAAGTAACAGTAGAAAAACCTGGCCCTATTTGTCATAGTTTTAGTGGTTAAATCCAGTCAGGCCTATACTTTCCTCTCCATCTCTCAGTTTTTCTTATACCCATCACAAACTAATATTCTAAAAACACAGTGCATGAATGTTTTGTATAATCTATGGTGGCACAATATAGATTGAGTCCTATTTCTAGAACTACAGAGTATCTGTAAACAGGTCAGTCTTTCTCTCTTTTCATTCCTTTTCTCCATTCTCCTTAACACGAGGGAGGAATGAGAGATCCAATGGCCCTCGTGATGAGGTGATAATCTGAAAACAAACCGTATTAAATCCACTGTTGATCCCTGTGACCTTCTCTGTCATACAATACCAAATAATGAACACTAGAGCAACAGCAGGCTCTACTGGGCAGGATTTTTTGTGCCTCTGGTTACATTGGTTGTGATTTACAGTGACCCCCCCCCCCATGAAACTAAGTATAACATTTCTGGCCTGGTCGCTATGGCCAAAGGCTCCATTCTCCAATTGTATCTCAGCATGGAGCTTGCAACGCCAAGGTTGTGGGTTTGAATCCCACGGGGGACAAATAATAAAATGTAGGCACTCACTATTGTAAGTTGCTCTGGATAAGAGCGTCTGCTAAATGACTAAATTGGGATGGCTTTCTGGCCTGGCTGTACTCACTATAGTGGATAGTCACATGACCAGAAGTAATGCCAGTGAATAATATCACACTAATGTGGTGCTAACACATACATCACCATTTATATATTCTTATTAAGCTGGTACCCAATGCCGGAGGGAGTGCCAATGCGAGTGCCACAGAAAATGCTGCCCTCACAAAGCAAGTACTCTTTCACTTTACTACATGTGGTTCCTTATTTTTTTATTTTTTGGCTTGATGTGTCTTGGTATTTTCCAAAGTAAGTGAAAACAAATGAATTATTCAGTCATCATTAAAAAGACTGCCAAAATCTTGACTTTTACAGCAATGAACAATTAAACACATTTTATGTTTTTCCTCATGATGAGCTCTGTGATGTTAATATCGATGCTTTTCTAGTTGAACTCACATTGTCATGTTGGCTCCATCGCCGCTGGTTACAGTTCTATCTGACCTTTGCCCTCTGTACCGTTCTCTCCTCCAGTGCCATGGCAACCTACCCCCCCACATGCTCCAACCCCAATACATCCCAGGGAATGAACATGGCTAACAGTATCGCCAACCTGCGGCTCAAAGCCAAGGAGTACAGCTTGAACCACGTGCCCACGGTCAACTGAGGAGAGAGGGGGGAGAGAGAGGCTTCACGGTGGGGCTGGGGTCTCTCTCTCTCTCTCTCACGTCTGTCCCAAACAGACAGACAGTAAGACCCCTGCTTGGCCCCCACAGGGATGATTAAGATCTGCCCTCCATTTTAGCTTGAAGTCTCCTCTCGTTCCGGAGCTATAGCGATGGACCTGCTTCCTATACTGTCCGCAAACCTGAAGCATCTGATGAGAAAGCAAGCGACGTGGGGGAATCATGAGAGGCTGTTTCTGTGAGCCGCATCTCTCCTATCCTGAGCATCGCTGAACTGTCGCTGTCTGTACTAACCAATTAAACAAAAGAGATCAACCAATTAAACCAAAGACATCAACCAATTAAACCAAAGACATCTAGACTGGGACTGGATGCTGTAGCAAATGACTGTTTTTATTCTTTCTTACAATTTGGTTTTGACTGAATGAAAGGCTAGTCTCCAAAGATATGGAAACCCTGACAGAATAAATCTGTCTGTCAGGCTGTCAGTGTCCATCTCTAGTTTTATTCACGGTCAAGACCACAGTGCCTTCCTTGGGGTGAGGAGGAGACACCAGGATGGACGACTTTTCAAATGGAGTTCCCTGTATTTTTATTATAGAACGTTCAATAGGATTATAACAGCAGAATGGGATGAGTAACTTCCTGATCAACAACAACAACATCAACAAGGACTTATCCTTGGGAGGTTACAAACATTTATACGTTTTCATATTTTTTTTCTTCTCACATTTCTTTCCATTTTATTCCACTGACAAGCAACCATTTTTTCCCGACGCATTTTGATTCATATAATGCCATGGTACACTATACAGGAAAGGCTAATGTAACCTATTTCTGAATCCAAGACCGTAGTTTTGCTTAATCTTTGTATGATATCCTTTATTTGTAACAGATAATCATGTATATTAATAAACTCAAGCAAAGTAATGCCACTGTGTCAGACTTACACGGTTGAAAGCTATTTGAGGGTTGCACTATCCAGCCACAATATCTACATGAGATTTAAACTATTTAAATAGAAAGATGTGGAGGCCGCTTTTAGAATGTCTAGAATTTTAGAATATTTTGAATTTTAGAATATTGCCAGTTATTTTTAGAATACAATGTTTTATGAGCTGTTGACCAAAGGGAATCATATCAAATGTAATTTACGAAAGATCAATCAGGAAGGCCGGTGTGAATGCTTGTTTAACTTCATCCAGGAAGCATAACATAATTCACTCTGTTTCCTATTCTAGGGGCCTAATGGGAATGAATACACACGTATCATCATCAGCATAGCGTCTCGTTTCTCCTCTTTCCTATTAGCCACGTGCAGAATGACATTCACCTATTGACCCTATAGCCTATAAGCACGGCACCGTTATGCACATTCCTCACGCTTGATGTTTAACCTATGGGCTCACTTTTGCAATTATCACCTTCCTCTTTCTCAACCAATGGGGCGTAAGTCTTGGGATGTATTTCTATGTCAACGTATCTTCTCTCACTTGCTGTTTTTCAGCAACAGTTTTCAACAACCATTCAACCTCCCCACCACCACCAGCTATAATACCCTTAAGGCTTAAGGCTCGTCATTGGAACTCCTTTACCCCAGCGCGGGGGGGGGGTTTGATGCCAGGCCAGCAGTCCCGCATAGAGCTACCTGCCATCACATCTGGCTCTAAGGATCTTCCCTCGGAGATGAGACCATTCTCCAAACTATTGAATAAAATGTGATATTGCGTTCAGTCTCTGTGGTTCATTCAGTTAAGCCTGTACTTGATTTAACTGTTTCTACGGTGACTTGGATCTTGCTATGGCTCAAGACTTCTACTAAATAAAAAGGAACAATCAGAATTAAAATAGTGTGCTCCTAAGGAGGCCATATCCATAGATATCCATACTGTAAAATAACCATGACACCAAGTGCCATTTTTCCATTCTGCAACTGCAACAGAGGCCATTTCAAACATTGGATTTGTTTAAAAAAATCAAATAATTGGTGACCATTTGGAGAGAAAATGGCTTTTGAAAGTTGTGCATGTCCACTTAAAAGTGTTTTATAACCCAGGGACAGACTTCTTCAGAATAACGCTACTCTCCAAACCTCAAGCTGTCCACGATCTGCTGATTACCACAAACAAAAATATTACATCTTTAAAAAGCAGATATTTACGAGGAGGGAAATCCTCTCTCTAAAACTGTGGGCACAGTGGCCTCTTTGTGCTCAGCGGTTGTCAGAGAGAGGTGTTTCTACTCACTGGCCCTTCATAACCTGTCGTAAACAAACACTAGTTGACTTAACTTGACGCTGAATATCCTGCCATAAAACTGCTGGTGTTTGACATCTCTGCAGCGCAATCCAATGTACAGCTTCTCATCCCTACACCTTGTTGTGTATGAGAAAGGGACTATTTTAAGACAGTGTTAGGGCTTGTTTTTGACCACATTGGTTTGTGACGGCATTGGTCACTGTGGAGGTTTGCTGTATGGCAGTCTATATGGGATAGTACTAGGTACCAGGGGTGCGTGGCCATTGCAGGTCCGCACAGCACAGTGGCGCCCTGGCTCACCTTTCACGGCCAGGCCAGACTGACCTGAAGTGATTCCAGATGTACAGCCTCTCTGACCCCCTCCCCCCTGTACCCCTCCTCACCCCTCTAACCCTCGCCCCCCTGTACCCCTCCTCGCCCCTTGTCCTCCGCACCCCTCGCCCCAGGCCCTGGCCACTCCATCAGGCCTGACAGGGTCCCTTCAGACGGGCGTCTCTCTCTCCACCCGCACAGATGACATGCAAGCAGCTACCCCCCTCCTCCCCCTTCACTCCCCCCCCAGCTCCACATCTGGAGCCCATTACAGAGGAGACAGTCAGAGAGAGGGGGGGGGTCTGTGTACATGTGTGTATGGTGCGTGTGTGTGAGTGTGAGAGACAGATATAGAGAAAGAGAGAAAGAGAGAGAGAGGGAGTGAGAGGGGGGATGATAGAGAGAGAGAAAGAGAGAAAGAGAGAGGGAATGAGAAAGGGGATGAGAGAGAGAGAGAACCATCAACTTCAACCTCCATACATCTACTCTGTATCTACCTTTCCTTCCTTACATTATTCATCCCTCTCTTTTCTGTCCTTCTCCATCTTCTTCCCTTTGTTTCTCTTCCCAGGGACTTCCCACGACCGCCCTGCTGTCAGTGCCACATGATCACAGATCTTATAATAGTGAGAGCTTTTGCTTTGCACAGAAAACACTCGAGCTGAAGAGGCTGAGTGAAATACTGCACAGCTGTTAACAGTGTGTGTTTCGGGTGAACAACCAAAAGAATGTTCTGTGTTGTGGAGGTTGTTATAGTAGACACATGGTTCCACACAAGGAGAGTCAAGTTGACTGAGTGGCGCAGTGGTCTAAGGCACTGCCTCTCAGTGTTAGAGGCTCCACTACAGACCCTGGTTCAATCCCGGGCTGTATCACAACTGTGATGAGGAGTCCCATAGGGTGGTCCACAATTGTCTGGGTTAGGGCAGGGTTTGGCTGGGGTAGACTGTCATTGTAAAATAAGATTTTGTTCTTCACTGACTTGCCTAGTTAAATAAAGGTTGAACTATAGGCCTACGCTCTCTTAAATACAGATGCAACAGCCATAAGATAAACAAAGCTCTGTGGCCTAGGCCTACAGTCAACTATCATCATGAACATAATCAGTCGACCTTGAAGCCATTTTCAATTGACTTCTAATGGTAGGCTACGTCACACATTTGTTTATTGGAATTTGAAAATTAGTACATTTTAAAATCACAAATAACATTCACCATGTTTGTATTTGATATCAAAGTAATTTCTGTTAGCTAGGCCTAGTGTGTAGCTTATGCATGACAACAGGAAGCTTATGTAAATGCCAGGCAACTTTCCATTTTCAGCCTAAAGATCACCCCCATGCTTTTCTCAACTCACAGAAAGCCAATTATTGTGAAATACACATTTGGGTTGTGTAGGCCCTAAACCGACTGTTGTGGCAAGGTTGGTAGGCCTGCTCAGCCCCCGAGAGGCGAGAGGCTGCCGGGAACAGACCAAAACAACAATTACGGTGACTGACATGACGTGTGTTCCGAGACATCGTCACAATATAATCACCATCAGATTTCCCTTGCGCGCAATACATATTCCCCATGCACAGCTGAACTATTTAGAGTATTTGCTGCTGAAAGGGCGTTTATGAATAGAAATTGATTGAGGGGTTTGGCTTGAGCGGCTCTGAGTGGAACACATGCGCGTGTTGGCTCAGAACATGACAGCTTTCATCATGTGTGGGAAAAGGGAGTTGGAGAGGAGAGCTCACTGCACGCAACACAGCAGCCTGTCCTCTACAACCCCAAAAATAACCAAGCAGCCTATCTTTCCTGTTTCCTTACCTTCCTTACCCGTAGGTCTATATAACAGTTTTTGGTTTATGAATCTTTAAATTCATGTAGTAAAAATTGACCTTATAGCCTACTGTAATCTACTCCATAGGCCCTTTCCACGCCATCAGAAATGACACTGTTCCGTCAAAATGGCGCTACATTTGTTTTCGCAGTCACTAATGTTT
This sequence comes from Salvelinus alpinus, assembly GCF_045679555.1. Lineage (NCBI taxonomy): Eukaryota > Metazoa > Chordata > Actinopteri > Salmoniformes > Salmonidae > Salvelinus > Salvelinus alpinus. Next base: position 44,067,580 of record NC_092101.1, on the reverse strand, counting down.
GCTACTTGGGATTTCAAAGGTTGACCAAACCAATCCACTATCAAAGACAGTGACCACAATTTGATATTACATTCCCATTTTCTGATTGGCCGATGGAAGAACTGAATCATGTAGCCTAATCATAGGATTGTTTCTGATTAAAGCTAGAAAGTCCTACGATACAAGCCTGGTCCTTACCCATCTAGCATTCAGAGTTGTTTTCCGTGATAAAGGCCTTTTGAAGATAGTCTACACCTTGGGAAATGGCACCTAACCAACCACTCTACTCAACAACATGTAAATGGACGAACTACGGGACTAGAATGTTTGTGATGGTCATCAAGAAGCTACAAGAAAGTGTGACTAGCCTGCTCGGACCCAACAGGTAAATACAGACATAGGCAGGTGCAGACTGGGACCAGAAATCGGCCCTGGCATTTCTAACACCATCCCATTTTTTCCCTTGAGGCACCCTGTTATTAGCCAGATAATGATCATTTTACAAACAAAAAAACAAGTTAGACGGTCCCACTTGGCAAAAAAATGAACCAGCCCTCCAGATGGCCAGTCTGCACATGAACATAGGCATACAATGGGAGCTAACCTGCCTGAACGACTCTTCATCAAATAACCAGCTCTCTTCCTCCCTCTGCTGGCTGCTGTCTCTCCATGCAGTAATGTCACTGGGTCAGGACCGGCCACTGACCAGTCAACCTCATTCACATATAACATGTTGCTATAGTAGCCTACATTAATGCTGTTATAGTAGGCTACATACATGTTGTTATGTCAGGCTGCATACATGTTGTAGGCTATATATGTTGCATGTTGCAGGCTATATGTTGCAGGCTATATACATGTAGTTATAGTAGGCTACATACATGTTGTTATGGTAGGCTACATACATGTTGTTATGCCAGGCTGCATACATGTTGTAGGCTATATATGTTGCATGTTGCAGGCTATATGTTGCAGGCTATATACATGTTGTTATAGTAGGCTACATACATGTTATTATATCAGGCTGCATACATGTTATTATAGTAGGCTACATACATGTTGTTATAGTAGGCTACATACATGTTGTTATATCAGGCTGCATACATGTTGTTATAGTAGGCTACATACATGTTGTAATATCAGGCTACATACATGTTGTTATAGTAGGCTACATACATGTTGTTATATCAGGCTACATACATGTTGTTATATCAGGCTGCATACATGTTGTTATAGCAGGCTACATACATGTTGTAATATCAGGCTACATACATGTTGTTATAGTAGGCTACATACATGTTGTTATATCAGGCTACATACATGTTGTTATATCAGGCTACATACATGTTGTTATATCAGGCTACATACATGTTGTTATATCAGGCTACATACATGTTGTTATAGTAGACTTCATACATGTTGTTATAGTAGACTTCATACATGTTGTTATAGCAGGCTACATACATGTTGTTATAGTAGACTTCATACATGTTGTTATAGCAGGCTACATACATGTTGTTATAGCAGGCTACATACATGTTGTTATAGCAGGCTACATACATGTTGTTATAGTAGGCTACATACATGTTGTAATATCAGGCTACATACATGTTGTTATATCAGGCTACATACATGTTGTTATAGTAGACTTCATACATGTTGTTATAGTAGACTTCATACATGTTGTTATAGCAGGCTACATACATGTTGTTATATCAGGCTACATACATGTTGTTATAGTAGACTTCATACATGTTGTTATAGCAGGCTACATACATGTTGTTATATCAGGCTGCATACATGTTGTAATATCAGGCTACATACATGTTGTTATAGTAGACTTCATACATGTTGTTATAGTAGACTTCATACATGTTGTTATAGCAGGCTACATACATGTTGTAATATCAGGCTACATACATGTTGTTATAGTAGACTTCATACATGTTGTTATAGTAGACTTCATACATGTTGTTATAGTAGACTTCATACATGTTGTTATAGCAGGCTACATACATGTTGTTATATCAGGCTGCATACATGTTGTTATAGTAGGCTACATACATGTTGTAATATCAGGCTACATACATGTTGTAATATCAGGCTACATACATGTTGTTATAGTAGACTTCATACATGTTGTTATAGTAGACTTCATACATGTTGTTATAGTAGGCTACATACATGTTGTTATAGTAGGCTACATACATGTTGTTATATCAGGCTACATACATGTTGTTATAGTAGACTTCATACATGTTGTTATAGTAGACTTCATACATGTTGTTATAGTAGGCTACATACATGTTGTAATATCGGGCTACATACATGTTGTTATATCAGGCTACATTAATGCTGTTATAGTAGGCTACATTAATACTGTTATAGTAGGCTACATACATGTTGCTATACCAGGCTACATACATGTTGTTATAGCAGGCTACATACATGTTGTTATAGTAGGCTACATACATGTTGTTATAGTAGGCTACATACATGTTGTTATGGTAGGCTACATACATGTTGCTATATCAGGCTGCATGCATGTTGTTATATCAGGCTACATACATGTTATTCTAGTAGGCTACATACATGTTGTTATAGCAGGCTACATACATGTTGTTATAGTAGGCTACATACATGTTGTTATGGTAGGCTACATACATGTTGTTATAGTAGGTTACATACATGTTGTTATAGTAGACTTCATACATGTTGTTATAGCAGGCTACATACATGTTGTTATATCAGGCTGCATACATGTTGTTATAGTAGGCTACATACATGTTGTAATATCAGGCTACATACATGTTGTAATATCAGGCTACATACATGTTGTTATAGTAGACTTCATACATGTTGTTATAGTAGACTTCATACATGTTGTTATAGTAGGCTACATACATGTTGTTATAGTAGGCTACATACATGTTGTTATATCAGGCTACATACATGTTGTTATAGTAGACTTCATACATGTTGTTATAGTAGACTTCATACATGTTGTTATAGTAGGCTACATACATGTTGTAATATCGGGCTACATACATGTTGTTATATCAGGCTACATTAATGCTGTTATAGTAGGCTACATTAATACTGTTATAGTAGGCTACATACATGTTGCTATACCAGGCTACATACATGTTGTTATAGCAGGCTACATACATGTTGTTATAGTAGGCTACATACATGTTGTTATAGTAGGCTACATACATGTTGTTATGGTAGGCTACATACATGTTGCTATATCAGGCTGCATGCATGTTGTTATATCAGGCTACATACATGTTATTCTAGTAGGCTACATACATGTTGTTATAGCAGGCTACATACATGTTGTTATAGTAGGCTACATACATGTTGTTATGGTAGGCTACATACATGTTGTTATAGTAGGTTACATACATGTTGTTATAGTAGACTTCATACATGTTGTTATAGCAGGCTACATACATGTTGTTATAGCAGGCTACATACATGTTGTTATAGTAGGCTACATACATGTTGTTATAGTAGGTTACATACATGTTGTTATAGTAGGCTACATACATGTTGTTATATCAGGCTGTATGCATGTTGTTATATCAGGCTACATACATGTTATTATAGTAGGCTACATACATGTTGTTATAGTAGGCTACATACAGTATGACTTGTTCAGATGAAGAATTGTGTAAAGGATAAGGATTAGTCAGATAGGGTTCTAACTAGTTAGTTAGATCGGGTTTGAACTAGTTAGTTAGATCGGGTTTGAACTAGTTAGTTAGATCGAGATTTAACTAGTTAGTTAGATCATCTGTGATCATCACTTTTTGTGAAACTGTCGTGGAAAATCTCATTAAAAAAGTCCAGTAGCATTAAAAACGTCTGTAGCATTAAAACGTCTGTAGCATTAAAATGTCTGTAGCATTCAAATGTCTGTAGCATTAAAATGTCTGTAGCATTCAAATGTCTGTAGCATTAAAATTTCTGTAGCATTAAAACGTCTGTAGCATTAAAATGTCTGTAGCATTAAAATGTCTGTAGTGTTAAAATGTCTGTAGTGTTAAAATGTCTGTAGTGTTAAAATGTCTGTAGTGTTAAAATGTCTGTAGTGTTAAAATGTCTGTAGTGTTAAAATGTCTGTAGTGTTAAAATGTCTGTAGTGTTAAAATGTCTGTAGTGTTAAAACGTCTGTAGTGTTAAAATGGCTGTAGTGTTAAAATGTCTGTAGTGTTAAAATGTCTGTAGTGTACAGCAGTTTATGGTTGAAGGGAAATGTTGGAGTAAGAAATGGATCTACTTTCCAACAGTCTTAAAATAGACTTATCGTCAGATCCTCCTCACGTTACTGGTTTCACGTTACAGTCTACTCCTAACCGAGGCGTGAGGAGGAGGAGATGTACATTTGGGTCTTTATTGGAGCCGTAATCTGCTCCATGCTGACCAGTTGTATCCAATCAGGATGAGAAATATTACCAGATTAGATCTTCATAGCTGTTCTGTCTTTTGACTCAGGCAGAGAGTATTTATTTGTCTTGCTTTGAAGTCAATTTTAGTTTTCAGTAATAGTTTTGGTTCTGCTGGGGTTTGTGTGTGCAGGCTCTGAAATGAGTATCATTGTCACATTGTGTGCCAGAGCAAATTCACTTTCCAAACAAGCAATTTGGATTCCACGCCTGCCATGGAAAATCTGCCTTAAATTTTCCCCTCTGATGGCTTTGCGTGCACTCTCACTCTCTTTCGCTCTATCATACACACATACGCTCACAAGTACGCACAAATGTATCACACACACACACACACACACACACACACACACACACACACACACACACACACACACACACACACACACACACACACACACACACACACACACACACACACACACACACACACACACACACACACACACACACATACCGTGTGTACATACTGTTGTAGAGAGTCTTACACTCTTTCTCTTCTTTCTCAAATGTCTTCTCCCTCTCTCTCTTTCTCTCTCTCGCTCTCTTTCTCTTTCTCTCACACACACACACACTGTTTCATCTAGCTGGCCTCCAGCAAGCAGACCCCAGAGTTTATTTTTGTCTCAATTATCCATTTAGTGTAAGTGACAGGCTCATGATGGAAGACATGCTTTTAGTATCTCTATTAAACAATGACATTTAACCTAGTTCCTGATTAGATGTTGTGAAATACGTTCTGAAATTAGCCATCCCCAACGATTCCTATCTTAATTGTTGAATGGTTAGGCTATAGGTCCATTTACTGGACATTTGCTTGAATGTTGCATCCTGAACTAACTACCTCTTTGTCCAGTGAGCTACTACGTTTCTGAACAATTAGGCCTATTTCTGGCCGTTGAGTTTGTGCAGGTCTGAGCCACGTTTTTAATGACATTCCATGTCCTATGTATTCACTCCCATGAGAAAGTGTGTGAGTTATTTACATGTTAGATTAACAAGATTCCTTGATTCACCTTGCGCTAAAGGTGTGGTCCTATGCATTGAATATATGGCCTCAAATAAAAGCATTTTTACATAGAATTGGCTGCAAAGCATATTTAAAATGTACAGTCAAGTTTAATGTTGTTTACTCATTCCCTATCCACTGAAGACAGCATAACCATCTGAATACAGTCCTTTGGTGCTTCATTTCTTAAAGAATGTTCATTATATATCATTTGGAGGAATATCAGTTGAAATCTCTGTGGTTCTTACAGATTCTTGTTTCCCACTGATGTCAATGGGACATTGTGTTAACTTTCCCTTCAGTCATCAGTTTGAATGTGCTTTAGGAAATTTAACTGACGCCTCCCTTGCGCGCTGGTAGAAAGAATTTCTCTTGATCTCCCAGCAGTTATGTTTCTGAGTCCGCATGTGTTATTGGGCCATCACCTCAGTGAGGTTTCAGTTCTCATGTCTACCCTGAGGACATGACTTGTCCTAGGCAGGAGAGAAGAGAGAGAGAAGAAGAAAGATGAGAAGGAGAGACTAGAAGAGAAAGATGGGGAGAGAGAGAGAGAGATACAGAGTTGTGCACCTGTAAATACCTGGAGTCAGGTGAATTTGGACCAGGATATGGAGCTCTGTTTTCTATGTAAGGTGTGTGTGTGTGTGTGTGCTGTGTGCTTGTGTCCATGTATGTGGTGAGCGACAGCCTGTTTCAGCTCTCCATGGAGTCTGTTCGTTGCTCCAAGAGGAGCAGGAAGGAATGTGATGCATTAACTGTTTGGTGAATTCTCTGCTAACCCCCAGCCACAGACCTCTGCCACATGACAGCCTCCTCACGCACGGGTCTCCACAGAAACAAGAGAACTGATAAGTAACCAAACAAATTCAAGGCTGGGGTATGTTAGGAATGGTGTAATATTTACAGCCAGGTGAAAATGTCAGACTTGTCATATAACTATTATGACAACTTCAAACAAACTGCAGGACTGATGGCAGACTCAGGGAAACGTGATGTGACGTTCACACACAGGCCTATATGTGCATGCAGTCACAGGGCAGACACACACACACACACACTAAATTCAATCCGACTGATACAGTACTTGCATAAGGGTTGATTTTGCCCAAGCCTAATAGGAGCTGGAAGTCAAGTCAGAAGTGAATACCTGAGTCAGATTATCATTAAGTAATGGGACATACCACTGGAACTACCTCCTGACTGCATGTGTTTACATCCAGAGGGATTGGCTCTGCAGCCAGGGCACTGGGCCAATGTGTGGAGCAATGCTTCCCTATTATACATGCAGGATAGTAGACATCTGGATACATCCTGAGCTCTGCTCTGGGCTGTATAATGGTTAGTCTCCTGCCACCATTGTTCATTCACAACACATTGTACACATATGTACACGACAGTAATGCTTTAAATCATTGTTCATAGGAAATATATGAAGAACCAGGAATCCCCCCCCCCCCCCCCCCATGTCTTGTCAATAGAACGGAGTGGTGCGCAATCGCTTGTGGTGCAGTTCATATGTTGGCCACCAGGTGACAGAAAAAGGATGAGAGGCCCAGACTGGAGAAACTGGGGAGTTCTGATGTCCTAAGGGCGTTGTGTGTGACCATACAGCAGCTGCCATCAACGTGTTTGTGTTGTGTCACCAGTAATCTGCTTGGGACAGAGTCGTTTGTTTAATGAGAAGGAAATTGAATCCAACACATGATGATGAAGACGTGCTCGTTCAAATGGTGGTAATCGTGGAAGTAGTATCCTTAATCATGGAGGGAAAATCACTATGTAAGTGTGTGTGTGGCTGTGTGTGGCTGTGTGTGGCTGTGTGTGGCTGTGCATGTGTGGGTGCTCGGCTCATGCACTTTGGAATAGTTGGGAGTCTAAAAGTTAGGGAGAGAATGAGAGAGAGGAGAGCAGTCTGTAATCCCCTGCTCTATAACAGTTATGTAACCTCGTCTCAGAGGCCCCTGTTATTTTCCACAGAAGCTCTAACCAATTCTTATCTCCATTCTTCATGAGTGTCCAGGACGGGGGAAAGACTCAGAGGCTGGTTTAAGGGTTTGTGTATAATAATGCTATCCAAGAACTGATGCTGCTAGCAATGGAAAGAAAGGCTTGCAACATCCTTCAATGTTAACCTATTCAACATTTGCAGTATGTTGTGTGTAACTCTAGTTAATGTCAATGATAGCAGTAAAACACAACACATATCTTTGCTTCTGTAATGGAGCTGGTTCATTGAATCATGCTCACATAAAGCCTTGAATTAGCTCCTTGAGCTAATTCCTAGACTTTAGAGCAGTATGCTAACAGTCATGTGGCGTGTAGGAGACCTGGGTTTGAACACAGTTGGTCACACTTCAATATGCATAAAACCTCTATCTGATGCTGCGCTCACAAAATCTCGTAATTTCGTAAAATCCAGCATAGGACTGTGCAAAAATCCACTTGAAAGCCCCTCCAACTGGTAATTACTAGTGGGAAACTCAGAGTTTCTCACTTGCAACTCTCTGACATCATTTTCAACAAAAAAGACAGTAGGCATGGCTGCATCTTCAGTGGTTGTTGTTTATGGTAAGAAAGAAATACAAATTGTTGATACAAAATGTATTCTGTTCATCTTCCTTTTGATTTAGAAAGTGAAAGCAGATTTGGATATAGCCAACTTTTTATGGGCAAAATATAGCTAAACAATGAATGCAACCAACTCGTATTTACGACTTGACAACTAGTAATTACCACCTTCCCACTTGATTATGAACGCAGCATAAGTTCCCGTATGCAGATGGCTGACCAACTGACCTGGTTCCTGTGTAATGGTAATTACTCTGTGGTGTATTTCCTGTACAATTAATGCGATATAAACCCCACATCCATTCCGCTCCCGGCCTCCACACACAACCGACTGTACATATTGGTGTTGCCTTCAGTCCATGACATTATTAATGCAGTGCATTCTGTGAATGCAAGGGCAGGCATAGGAACACTGAGCAGAGCATTAATAGCGTATAGACTCAAATGAACTTACTAGGAAGCCATACATCAGGCCTAGTCCTACTCCAATATAAAAGACCACAGGCCTACTGTTATTATAGCGTTTCATTTCATTATAGTGTTAAGTAATATTTGAACAACCATCTGATTATTTTGACTCTCTCGTGGATGTGCTGTGCCATGCGCGCAGGGGTGCTCACTGGTGGGTGAATGGTGCTCTTGGGGCCTCAGCGTGAGTTTCGGCTTCCTTTGATATCCGTACACATGCACAGCGGAGAAGGAGCGCATCTGATGCGTGCGAAATCAGACGGCATTTTTTGGGGGACGGTGGGGGGCTCTGGCAGCTACCGAATAATGACAACAACACGAGAGCATCAGCCAGGCGCGTTTGAACAACATTTCGCAGACTCCGTGAGGTATTCGGGATCTTCTCAGAGAGATTCGGACTAACGGATTGACGGTTGGATGATAATAACGGATTTCGGCGAGGGGCTAGGATTCCCCAGTGATACATCAGTATGGATTGGATAGTATCAGAAGACAGTATTGTTGAAAGGTATGTAGGCGATGTTTGTCACATGTTCTTGATGATTCAAATGAGCAGAACCACCCATGCATTAAAGTCATCTCTGAATCCTTTGCAATTATTTTCCTTCATGCAAAATTTAGCTTTTGAACATAATACATTTTGCACTGAAAATATGCAGAACAATAATGTTATCCTAATATATCAACAGTACATAGAGGATTGTGTCCCTGTGGTGGGCAGATTTGAAAGCTCTACTACAGTATGTTGAGTGTTTCCTGGTGGAATTATTGACGTTTTAAAAGCAATGTGTTAAGTTGACAGCTACAATCTATCTCTGAACATAGTTTTCAGTCATTCTATTCCTTGTTCTAGTCTAAAAGGGTAGCCTGCACTGGAGCTATTCAAAATAATATATGTTACATTCATTTACATCATAAGATGCTGTAGGTGATTCATCAACATGATTATGAGTGGCCTCTGTCAGCAATAGCACAAACCAACACATTGGGCTGAAACACTCAGGTCATGCTGTACTAGTGGTGTAATGTGTATTCAGTGGTCTTATCAGTACTAGAGGAATTTTAGGAACAGGGGTACTGTCTGTTTGTCTAACCCCTGGCCATTAGATCGCTGATGTATTTGGACCTGGTCTGGCCCTCTAGCAGCTAATCTCTGAACCCAGAAGAAAATGCATCCTGGCTGGCCAGCTTTACCAGCCACAGGAGGTTGCGATGGGAGGGTGGCTCATAAGGAAGGCTGGAAAGATGTGAATTTGATAGCATTACACTCATTCCGCTCCAGACATTATCAATAGCGCGCCCTCACCTATTAAGTGGCCACCAACCTCCTGTGCTACCAGCCTATCTTCTGCATGCTTCTCTTATCCTTAAAGATGCCATAGAGCCGTTATAGTAGGGTCTATATGTGATAACTGTCATCAAGATTAAGATGGGCAAAAGAACACAGACACTGGACAAAGGAACTCTGCCTAGAAGGCCAGCATCACGGAGCCTCTTCACTACTGATGTTGAGACTGGTGTTTTGCGGGTACTATTTAATGAAGCTACCAGTTGAGGACTTGTGAGGCGTCTGTTTCTCAAACTAGACACTCTAATGTACTTGTCCTCTTGCTCAGTTGTGCAACGGGGCGTCCCACTCCTCTTTCTATTCTGGTTAGAGCCAATTTGCGCTGTTCTGTGAAGGGAGTAGTACACAGCGTTGTACGAGATCTTCAGTTTCTTGGCAATTTCTCACACAGAATAGCCTTAATTTCTGAGAACAAGAATAGACTGACGAGTTTCAGAAGAAAGTCCTTTGTTTCTGTCCATTTTGAGCCTGTAATCGAATCCACAAATGCTGATGCTCCAGATACTCAACTAGTCTAAAGAAGGCCAGTTTTATTGCTTCATTAATCAGCACAACAGTTTTCAGCTGTGCTAATATAATTGCAAAAGGGTTTTCTAATGATCAATTAGCCTTTTAAAATGATCAAATTGGATTAGCTAACACAACGTGCAATTGGAACACAGGAGTGATGGTTGCTGATAATGGGCCTCTGTACGCCTATGTAGATATTCCATAAAAAATCTGCCGTTTCCAGCTACAATAGTCATTTACAACATTAACAATGTCTACACTGTATTTCTGATCAATTTGATGTTATTTTAATGGGCAAAAATATGTGCTTTTCTTTCAAAAACAAAGGCATGTCTAAGTGACCCCAAACTTTTGAACGGTAGTGATTGTACAGTACCTACTGTACTCATTCAAGTATTTTTGTAGAATAATAGTGAAGACATCAAAACTATGAAATAACACATATGTAATCATGTAGTAACCAGTAACCAAAAAAGTGTTAAACAAATCAAAATATATGTTATATTTGAGATTCTTCAAATTAGGCACCCTTTGCCTTGATAAAACCCTTAAATACTTATTGAACTTAGTGATACAGCAATAAAAATGGCCACACTTGTATTTTGACAGCTGGCTAATATTGAGGCAAACCTTGTTGTTGTACACTTGTTGTCATCATATCGAGCTTACCCATGACAGCTGTATGGAGCTGCACACATTGAAAGTGTTAAAGGCTCTCATTAACAGCTTGTCAAAACGTGACAGTTAATTTGACAGTAGGCTGGTGCAACGTCAATCAATCAAGTTTATTTATAAAGCCTTTTTTACATTAGCAGTAGTTACAAAGTACAGAGAAACAGCTTAAAATCCCAATGAGCAAGAAATGCAGATGTAGAAGTACAGTGGCAAGGAAAAACTCCCTAGAAAGGCAGGAACCCAGGAAGAAACCTAGAGAGGAACTAGTCTCTTAGGGGTGGCTAGTCCTCATCTGCTGTGCTGGGTGGAGATTATAAGAGTACATGGCCATTAAAGCCAGATCGTTCTTCAAGATGTTCAAATGTTCATAGATGAGCGTTAGGGTCAAATAATAATCACAGTGGTTATAGAGGGTGCAACAGGTCAGCACCTCAGAAGTAAATGTCAGTTGACTTTTCATAGCTGAGCGTTCAGAGGTCGAGACAGCAGGTGTGGTAGGGAGAGAGAGAGAGAGAGAGGGTCGAAACAGCAGGTCCAGGACAAGGTAGAAAGTTCATTGAACAGGTCAAGGTTCCATAGCAGCAGACAGAACAGCAGAAACTGGATCAGCAGCACGACCAGGTGGACTGGGGACGGGGACAGCCCGGAGTCGTCAGGCCAGGTAGTCCTGAGGCATGGTCCTAGGGCTCAGGTCCTCTGCAAGGGGAGAGAGAGCGAGAGAGTTGAGAGGATTAGAGGCAACATACCTAAGATCACACAGGACACCATATAAGAGGAAAATTACACCAGATAGGACAGCCTGACCTTAGCCCCCCAACATATATACTATTGCAACATAGACACTGGAGACTGAGACAGGGGGGGTTGGGGGAAACTGTGGCCCTGTCCAATGTTAGCCCCTGGACAGGGCCAACCAGGCAGGATATGACCTCACCCACTTTGCCAAAGCACTAACCACTATCTTACTACCCTGAGACAAGGCTGAGTATAGCCCACGAAGATCTCCCCTACCACACAAGCCTGAGAGAGCGCGAAAAACCGGACAGGAAGATCACGTCAGTGACTCAACTCACTCAAGTTGAGTATATTGATTAAAAAAACTGTCACCACGTGATGCACCCCTCCTAGGGACGGCATGGGAGAGCACAAGCAAACCAGTGACTCAGACCCTGTAATAGGGTCAGAAGCAGTGAATCCCAGTGGAGACAGGGGAGCCGGCCATGCAGAAACAGCAAGGGGGGTTCGTTGCTCCAGTGCCTTGATGTTCACCTTTTCTCTCCTGGGCCAGACTACACTCAATCATAGGACTTACTGAAGAGATGAGTCTTCAATAAAGACTTAAAGGTCGAGACCGAGTCTGCGTCTCTCACATGGGTAGGCAGACCAATAAATAGAAATGGAGCTCTATAGGAGAAGGCCCTGCCTCCAGCTGTTTGCTTAGAAATTCTAGGGACAATAAGGAGGCCTGCGTCTTGTGACCGTAGCGTACGTGTAGGTAAGTACGGCAGGACCAAATTGGAAAGGCAAGTCCATGTAATTCTTTGTAGGTTAGCAGTAAAACCTTGAAATCAGCCCTTGCCTTAACAGGAAGCCAGTGTAGGGAGGCTAGCACTGAAGTAATATGATCACATTTTTTGGTTCTAGTCAGGATTCTAGCAGCCGTATTTAGCACTAACTGAAGTTTATTTAGTGCTTTATCCGGGTAGTAGAGCATTGCTGTAGTATAATCTTGAAGTGACAAAAGCATGGATTAGCTTTTCTGCATAATTATTTGACAAAAAGATTCAGATTTTTTGCAATGTTACTAAGATGGATAAAAGCTACTCTTGAAATATTTTTGATATGTTCGTCAAAAGAGAGATCAGGGTCCAGAGTAACGCTGAGGTCCTTCACAGTTTTATTTGAGACGACTGTACAACCACCGAGATTCATTGTCAGATCCACTGATCTTTTTGTTTCTTGAGACCTAGAACTAGCATCTCTGTTTTGTCCGAGTTTAAAAGTAAAACATTTGCCTCCATTCACAGGATTCTGGGAAGGCTGTGTGTTCTCTGCGGAGCAGTGAAAGATGACATTGTGTTTCAGAATGACATCACCAAGAGGTGAATATATGGTGAAAACAATATAGTGAAAACAATTTTGGTCCTAAAACGGAAACTTGAGAAACACAGAAACTTACCATTGATTTGTCAGAGGAAAAACCAGTCAAACTGATATCTTTCTGACAGATAAGATCTTAAACAGGCAAGAACTTGTCCGCTTATACCAATTAGGGTTTCCAATCTCTCCAAAAGAATGTGGTGATTGATGGTGTCGAAAATATCACTAAGGTCTAGGAGCAACAAGAACAGATGCAGAGCCTCGGTCTGACGCCATTATAAGGTCATTTACCACCTTCACGAGTGCAGTCTCAGTGCTATGATGGGGTTTAAAACCAGACTGGAGTGTTTTGTATACATTATTTGTCTTTAGGAAGGCAATGAGTTGCCAAGCAACAGATTTTGGGTGAGAGATTCGATATAGGCTGATAATTTTAAAAAAAATTCCGGATCAAGGTTTGGCTTTTTCAGGAGAGTCTTTATTATAGGCACTTTTAGTGAGTTTGGTACACATCCGGAGGATAGGGAGACGTTTATTATGTTCAACATAGGAGGGCCAAGCACAGGAAGCAGTTCTTTCAGTAGTTTAGTTGGAATAGGGTCCAGTAAACAACTGTAAGTTTTAGAGGCCATGACTATTTTCGTGAATGTGTTGAGAGATACAGGATTTATTTTATTTTATGGAGTGTCTCCATTGATCCGAGGTCCTGTCAGTCATCTCCTCCTCTTACAACACAGAGAAGGTACCAGCATAACAGGCTTAGCTTTAGCTGTTTCTAATCATCAGGCTCTACACTAGAGAGCCATCGCCTGTCTGGCTTCATTCACTACAGACGGCCAGACTGAACTGAACTCAGAGATGCATATTATCTACTCTCCTCAGACCAGAGAAGTGTGTGTGTGTGTGTGTGTGTGTGTGTGTGTGTGTGTGTGTGTGTGTGTGTGTGTGTGTGTGTGTGTGTGTGTGTGTGTGTGTGTGTGTGTGTGTGTGTGTGTGTGTGTGTGTGTGTGTGTGTGTGTGTGCGCGCGTGTGTGTGTGTGTGTGTGTGTGTGTGTGTGTGTGTGTGTGTTTGTGTGTGTGTGTGTTGCGTCTAACAATGCTAGATGACAATGGTACTGGTATAGCACTGTCCAGCACATAGAAATGGAATGATATAGAATATAATGTCATTATATTTCTATGGTCCAGACCAGAGCCATATATAGAATAGTAGTATGGCTTTGCTCCAGACTGTTGTTTTCCATGACAGTGCCTCTCTGAGTCCACACAGCTCAGCTTCTAGAAGAGGAAGTTGTTCTTTTCTGGAACATTTTGGTGACTCAAGGTTTTCTGTCTGTCAGTGGGCTGCTGTCATAGCAGCTGGTTCAGGGCAGCTGTTTAAACACAGTAGGGGAGATGATGAGGGGAGGAGGAGGAGGGAAGGAAAGGGGGAGAGAGAGGGGGAGGAGGTAGAAAGAGAGAAAAAAGTCCTTGTTGCAGTATCATCAGAAAGACACCTTGCTCTCACTCTTTCTTCCCTGCTCTCTCTCTCTCTGTCTCGCTTTGTCTCTCTCTTTGTCTCTCTACCACTCTCTCTCCCTCTCTCTCTCCCTCCCTCTCCCTCTCTCTCTCTCTCCCTCTCACTCTCCCTCTCTCTCCCTCCCTCTCTCTCCATCTCTCCCTCTCTCTCCCTTCCGCTCTCTTCCTCCCTCTCTGTCGACAGATCAGTGCAGTGACCAATCATGTTTTTAGTGGTCTTTCACACCTTCCCTCTTGGCCAGAACTGATCTGGTTTTGATGAGTCTTCTCAGAGACACATGGTCAGCAGAAACACTTCAGACAGGGAGTGGAACCAAGATTGGGATGAAATTAATAGTTGATGAAAAATCTGTCGATGTTCACTTGAGCAAGGCCCTTAACCCTAATTGCTCCATGGCCACCGCTGATAATGGCTGACTCTAGCCGTGACCCATCTCGCCGAGGGTGTCTCAGGAAGACCTCCCACCAAAGTATTGTTATTAGTATTGTTATTATTATTATAGTGAGGTGTTTTGATTGTCATGTAACGTGGTAACAGCACAGCACAAAAACACTTAAATCCCAATCTTTTTCTTCTTCTTCACTGTACATACCGGCAGTGCTGCAGGGGCATAGCTATCTCGAGCCTGCCGAGCCTGCAGGCTAGAACCTCCTCTCATCCCCTGTTTTGTTCCACACTAAACTGGTTAGACGCCTCAGAGAGGAGGGAGAGAGAGAGGGATGGGGTGGGAGAGGATGGTGAGAGAAAGGGATGGGGGTGGGAGAGGAGGGAGAGAGAGAGAGAGGGATGGGGGTGAGAGAGGAGGGAGAGAGAGGGATGGGGGTGGGAGAGGAGGGCGAGAGAGAGGGGTGCGTGGGAGAGGAGTGCGAGAGAGAGGGATGGGGTGGGAGAGGAGGGAGAGAGAGGGATGGGGTGGGAGAGGAGGGTGACAGAGAGGGATGGGGGTGGGAGAGGAGGGCGAGAGAGAGGGATGGGGGTGGGAGAGGAGGAAGAGAGAGAGGGACGGGGGTGGAGAGGAGGAAGAGAGAGAGGGATGGGGGTGGGAGAGGAGGGCGAGAGAGAGGGACGGGGGTGGGAGAGGAGGAAGAGAGAGAGGGATGGGGGTGGGAGAGGAGGGCGAGAGAGAGGGATGGGGGTGGGAGAGGAGTGCGAGAGAGAGGGGTGGGGTGGGAGAGGAGGGCGAGAGAGAGGGATGGGAGAGGAGGGAGAGTTTTTTCAATAATATCTATAATCTAATCTGACTGCCAAGTCCTTTCTGCCTCCTACAGAGAGTGGACATGAGAACGTCTACATCTGGTATTTCAGGGATTTGGGAGTGTCTTCTGAAAACAGAGTGGTATTTCTAAAGCTCTCTGACTCATTCATACCTTCAAACAGTTTTCCTCCTCTGTACAGCTACTCCATCATCACACCCTAATGTTTTGATCAAACATTTCCATGGAATGGCATTCACCCTCTGATGTATTTGTCTTCTTTCCGTCTTCTTAGTGTGCTCAGAGACAATCATAGCTTTGTGTCTGTGATAAAAGACACGAGGCCAACAATACATTGGTGGTTTTTCCATCAGTGTTATCTAAGGTTTCTATAGTGATAGGTTTCTATAGTGATAGGTTTCTACAGTGATAGGTTTCTATAGTGATGGTTTCTATAGTGATGGTTTCTATAGAGCAACCCCGCAGATCGGTGGTCTGTGTGTGCATGACTTGCTGTGAGAAATCCAGCGATCACTGTTTTCAGTTGAAGAGGAGATAATATCATGATTACCTGTTGCCTGCAAGCCTGTCTGAACCTGTCTGTCTGTCTGTCACACACACACACACTGAAGTGCCTGTTTCTTGGGGTGTGTGTTGGAACAGATCTGTCTTTCATGCTGAAGCACACATACACTCTCTCCCTCTCCCTCTCTCTCTAAGTCTGTGTGTACCTTTGCTCCTGTGCTGTTTACCACTTCTCCTCCCAGTATGTGTGTATGTGTGTGTGTGTGTGTGTATGTGTGTGTAAAGAGGACCTCTGTGTTTGGCTGGAACCCTGTCTCTCTCTGGCCGGCCTGCCACGTCAAATGACAGGCTGGAGCCCTGTGTCCTCAGGGATCTGTGAGGCCAAACTGCTTGTCTCTAGTCTCTAGTCTTTGGACTGGAACAGGACTGAGGAGGACCTTACGGAGCTCAACTGAACTGAAGTGATCTTTGAGGAGATACTACCAGTCTGGAGGAAAATGATGGGAAACCCTGCAGTTTGAGTCCTCTGCTTGGGAAACCCCTTTTTGCTTTTTGAGTCTGTTTTATTTTGATATACTGTGAACGGTTGGTTGATTGGTTCGGACTGGAGATGAGTGGATTTCTGTACAGGGGCAGGTAAGGTATTCAAGTGTTGCCGACGATATACAGTGAAGCTTAAACTTTTAATTTGTCTCTGTACTCAGCATTTTGGATTTGAGATCAAATGTTTTATATGAGGCGATAGTATTTGAGGGTATTTTCATACATATCTGTTTTACCGTTTTGAAATTATTGCACTTTATTTATAGTCCCACCATTTTAAGGTGTCATAAGTATTTGGACAAATTAATTTATAGCGTATAACATTTTGTCAAAAGTGTAGTATTTTGTACTGTCATACCCTGACCTTAGAGAGCCTTTTTATTTCTCTATTTGGTTAGGTCGGGGTGTGATTTGGGTGGGCATTCTAGTTTGTCTATTTCTTTGTTGGCCGGGTATGGTTCCCAATCAGAGGCAGCTGTCTATCGTTGTCTCTGATTGGGGATCATACTTAGACAGCCTTTTTTCCACCTTTAGTTTGTGGGATCTTGTTTTTGTGTAGTGCCTGTGTGTCACGCCCTGGCCATAGAGAGGCTTTTATTCTCTATTTTGGTTAGGCCAGGGTGTGACTAGGGTGGGCATTCTAGTTTCTTTATTTCTATGTTTGTGTGGTTCCCAATCAGAGGCAGCTGTCTATCGTTGTCTCTGATTGGGGATCATATATAAGTTGTCCTCTTTGTTGGGTTTTGTGGGTAGTTATTTTCTGTTTAGCTGTTATGTTGCCTGACAGAACTGTTTGCTTTCGTTTTTTCTACTTTGTTATTTTGTTGCGGTGTTCAGTTTATTAAAAATCATGAGTGCCTACCACGCTGCACCTTGGTCTCCTTCTTCATCCGACGACACACGTTACAGAACTACCCACCAACAAAGGACCAAGCAGCGTGGTCAGGAGGACTGGACCTGGGAGGAAATCCTAGACGGGAAAGGACCCTGGAGGCAGGCCGGGGAGTATCGCCGCCCGGAGGAGGAGATAGAAGCAGCGAGAGGAGAACGGCGACGTTACGAGGCGTTAAACCATCGAGGCAAGCACGAGAGGCAGTGAAGCCTCCAGTGATAATCCATGGCACGAAGCCTCCAGTGATGATCCTTGGCACGAAGCCTCCAGTGATGATCCATGGCACGAAGCCTCCAGTGATGATCCATGGCACGAAGCCTCCAGTGATGATCCATGGCACGAAGCCTCCAGTGATGATCCATGGCACGAAGCCACCAGTGATGATCCATGGCCCGGAGCCTGCAGTGAGGATCCATGGCACGAAGCCTCCAGCGTCGATCCGCGGTCCGGAGCCTCCAGCGACGATCTCCGGTCCGGAGACTCCAGCGACGGTCCCCGGTCCGGAGCCTCCAGCGACGGTCCCCGGTCCGGAGCCTCCAGCGACGGTCCCCGGTCCGGAGCCTCCAGCTACGGTCCCCGGTCCGGAGCCTCCAGCGACGGTCCCCTGTCCGGTGCCTCCAGCGACGGTCCCCAGTCCGGAGCCTGCAGCGACGGTCCCCAGTCCGGAGCCCCCAGCGACGGTTCCCAGTCCGGAGCCTCCGGCGATGATCGGTGGTCTGGTTCCTCCGGCGATGATCTGCGGCCCGGTTCCTCCAGTGAAGGTCCATGCACCAGGGCCGCCACCAAAGCGGAGGGATATGCGGGCGGAGGGGGGTCTATGTGAAGGGATGCCCACCCGGACCCTCCCCTTTAGAGTCAGGTTTTGCGGCCGGAGTCCGCACCTTTGGGGGGGGTACTGTCACGCCCTGGCCATAGAGAGGCTTTTATTCTCTATTTTGGTTAGGCCAAAAGGGTGGGCATTCTAGTTTCTTTATTTCTATGTTTGTGTGGTTCCCAATTAGAGGCAGCTGTCAATCGTTGTCTCTGATTGGGGATCATATATAAGTTGTCCTTTTCCGTTTTGTGGGTAGTTATTTTCTGTTTAGCTGTTTTGTTGCCTGACAGAACTGTTCGCTTTCGTTTTTTCTACTTTGTTATTTTGTTGCGGTGTTGAGTTTATTAAAAACCATGAACGCCTACCACGCTGCACCGTGGTCTCCTTCTTCATCCGACGACACACGTTACACTGTGAGCACTCCAGTCGTTACGTCTCGTTTGCTGTTTATTGTTTTTGTTGGTGAGTTTCATTTAAATGAACATGTGGAACTCTTTGCACGCTGCGCCTTGGTCCGCTCATTTCAACGAACGTGACATGTACAAAATTCATCAATCGTGTTACTCTCCAAACTTGTTGGATGCATTTGCAGTTTGTTTTGGATTATGTTGTACCCAATAGAAACTGAATGGTCAATTATGTATTGTGTCATTTTGGAGTCCATTTTATTGATCTTTGTTCCTTTGTAACCTTCTCACTCATCATTTTTCACGATTCATTCATGATTATCCATAATCATGGTTAAATCTACATGAATGCAGAAGTGTTCAGAAACATCTTCTATTCTTATTTACAATAAAAGGGACTCCAAAATGACACAATACATTATTTACCATTCATTTCTAGTGGGTACAACATAATCCGAAACACAACTTAAACAAACTGCAAATACATCCAACAAGTTTGTAGTCACAAGCTTGATGTAGTCATTGTGTGCTCGGCATATGGGACCAAACACTAAACTTTTGACTACTTTAATACACTATAAGTAAATTTTTCCAAATACTTATGAAATCATTAAATGGGGGGACTAGATACGTACATATATTTATTCATTTCTAAACAGTAAAACAGATATGCATGAAAATACCCTCAAATAAAAGGTGACATTCTGTACTGTCGCCTCATAGAAAACATTTTATATCAAATCCAAAATGCTGGCGTATAGTGCTAAATTAAACATTTTATCTTCACTGTCCAAATAAATAAGTAGGGGAGTGTACATATGGACAAAACAGAGTAACGTGTAGTTAACTGTGATGTGATGTTTAGGAAAACAATTCATTTTGACATTTTGTCCTTGAGCGGTTTGGGGATTATTTTTATATAGAAAACTTTGTGTTGTGTTAATCTAAAGACAAGGTTATCACACTATATTAGTCAATGTAATCACTCACATGGGATAACACACACACACACACACACACACACACACACACACACACACACACACACACACACACACACACACACACACACACACACACACACACACACACACACACAGTCAGATCAAATCATCAGGTCTATTGGCTCATCAGCCAGATCAGTGATTGGATGATTAGTTTTATCTACTGCGAAGGTTTGTTTCTAGAAGGACTCTGTTTGACAACAAATAGAAACATTTGTGGCAACAATACAAAAAGAAAGATACTATTTACAGTACTTGGTGTAATCATAATGAAATTATTGAAGTGTATAACAACTACAACCTGGTTAAATAAAGGTGAAAAATAAATACTCTTGTATTTATGAATGTGTGGTTTAGTTAGTATGTGCTTGTATAAAAACACATCAGCCCAGTTTGTTTGGTTGGGTTGCAGTTGGATGTTGACTGGTTTTAGCAGGTGCTTTAACCAGAGCCTTCTGCTTCTTAGCTATGGCTCTGAGAGCTTTTCAGGACCGTATGACCTGACAAGTCACATCATGTCTTGTGGTCAAGAGATGTGCTCAGGAAAAACTCAGATCCTTAGTTTAAGGCCGGCCCATCATGGAACGTTACCTTAGTTACCACCAAAGACAGACTCAAAAACAGACATAACAACAGACAGACAGACAGACAGACAGACAGACAGACAGACAGACAGACATAAACAAACAGACAGACAGACAGACAGGTAAACAGACATAAACAGACAGCCAGACAGACAGACAGACAGACAGGTAAACAGACAGACAGGTAAACAGACAGACAGATAAACAGACAGACAGATAAACAGACAGACAGGTAAACAGACAGACAGATAAACAGACAGACAGGTAAACAGACAGACAGGTAAACAGACAGACAGGTAAACAGATATAAACAGACAGACAGACAGAGACAGACAGACAGACAGACAGACAGACAGACAGACAGACAGACAGACAGACAGACAGACAGACAGACAGACAGACAGACAGACAGACAGGTAAACAGACAGACAGGTAAACAGACAGACAGACAGACAGACAGACAGACAGACAGACAGACAGACAGACAGACAGACAGACAGATAAACAGACAGACAGATAAACAGACAGACAGATAAACAGACAGACAGATAAACAGACAGACAGGTAAACAGACAGACAGGTAAACAGACAGACAGGTAAACAGACATAAACAAACAGACAGACAGATAAACAGATGATGCTTCAGGAGACATAAAGAGACTTGGTCTGAGTCCTAAATGGCACCATATTCCCTATATAGTGCACTGGTTAAAAGTAATACACTATAAATGGAATAGGGTGCTATTTGGGATGCAGCCTTGGTGAATCAGAGGGTCAGGTGATGTGTGGTGGGATGGATGGAGTGACTTCAGCCTGTCCCGTCTCTGACCACAGTTACTTTCCATCACTGCTGTGTGAATAGGAACACTGTGTCTCTAACAGGGCAGTGACAACGTCTACACTCCATCGCGCACTGTTCCACATAGTTTAAACTCCATTCATTCAAGCTAATATTTTTGTAATTTTTCATAAATAGGGAGTAGGCACAGGACTTGTTCCTGACCACATAACCTGACCAGGAAAAAATGGCTGGCTCTCTACTCAGCTCAAACAGTTTTAGCAAAACTCATATGTTTTGTATGGGAGATTGGGAGTCACACTATTTCCCGGTCTATTGGATGTGCTAACTATGTGAGTTGATGGTAGCCAATGTGTATGTGTGTGTTTGACTTAAACCTCTCTCCTGTTTCAGGCACTGTGCTGGTGATCGGCAGGCCCAGCCCAAGAATGTAGGACACATGACTGGTGAGTGGGGATTCACACTGACTCTGTCATTCTCCCCCCCTCCCCCCCTATCTGGTCTCTAGGTATATCATTTGTTTTTATCCTGTTCTTCTTCTCCCGTCCTGTGTGTTTGAATGTGCCCCCCCGGTTCCTGTGTGTTTGAATGTAACCCCCCGGTTCCTGTTCCTGTGTGTTTGGCACGGTGCTTGCTTCATTCATACGTGTGTTGTGTAATTTAAACTGGCCTGTGTATCAGCAGTTAAACACCAGGCACAGGTCCAGGACACATCTTCTGTAGCCTAGCCTACACGTTACTTGACGCACAGGCCTTTAATAATCTGTAATGAGCTTCCTGCCGTGATTTTAAAGAACTGTCAGAAGTTTCAGCTCTGCCAATGGTTCTGTGATTAAAGCCCCCTGGGTCCTAACCCCCCCCCCCTCAAGGAATAAAACACACATTATTGTATCCCTGTGTGGTTCTTCTGGGAATGTTCCTTGCATTTAGTAGTTTTGAGGAGAAGTTTGGCATAAGGCCTCCCTATGCTCATTCCCCAGCCGTTTCAGCTGTATTAGACCCTACCAAGTTGGCTAAGCAGGGCCTAGGGGTGACATAGCCTACTGTATATATCAAACAGCAATAGGGCTTTAATGAGACTGAGCTCCTTGCTGTTACTTTGGCCCGGATTCAATCAATCTCAGATTTTTTTGTTTTGAAAATCCAAAAACGCTTTGAAAAAGCGTTATCCATGCAAATGACTGCCGGTCTCACGCTAATTGACCATTAATTAACATAAACACGTTTAGCATCTTCCACGCATACAAGCTGCTGATGTGTGCCTTTGGAACATAAAAAGTAGAATAAATCAATTGAATATACACCATCACATTACATGTTGTTTATTTATGTAGTTGTGATAGGCTTACAAACCTAGAATGTTCTAGAAATCTACAGAACTCTACATTGATGATTTGGAAAAAGAGAGAGAGAGAGAGAGAGAGAGAGAGAGAGAGAGAGAGAGAGAGAGAGAGAGAGAGAGAGAGAGAGAGAGAGAGAGAGAGAGAGAGAGAGAGAGAGAGAGAGAGAGAGAGAGAGAGAGAGAGAGAGAGAGAGAGAGAGAGAGAGAGAGAGAGAGAGAGAGAGAGAGAGAGAGAGAGAGAGAGAGAGAGAGAGAGAGAGAGAGAGAGAGAGAGAGAGAGAGAGAGAGAGAGAGAGAGAGAGAGAGAGAGAGAGAGAGCTCTGTTTCTTTGGCAAGGAAGTTAGGAGATATCTAATCAATGGAAGATGGAATTAAAATAACAGGATTAAAAGTGAAATGCTACAACGACTAAAAGCCAACAGTTAGGCTGCTGTTTATAATCTGAATGGGGCTGTTGTTATGTGTAGCTAACTGTAGGACGTGAGAAGCGCAGTAATGTTACGGCTAGCCTCAATTAGCCTAGTTAGCTAGCGTCTCTCGGTTTGATGCAGTCAAGACAGGTACTATGTAATCGATGGGATTATAAATGACTAGCAAGAAGTTAGTCTAGTCCGAATTAACAGTGGTTGCTGTCTCTTTCTCTTTCTGTGCCTGCTCCAAGCCGAGTGTTGCCTGCATGCCTGTCTGAACCTGTCTGTCACACACACACACACACACACACACACACACACACACACACACACACACACACACACACACACACACACACACACACACACACACACACACACACACACACACACACACACCCACACACACACACACACACACACACACACACGCGCACACACACACACACACACACACACACACACACACACACACACACACACACACACACACACACACACACACACACACACACACACACACACACACACACACACACACACACACACACACACACACACACACACACACACACACACAAGGCTAAATGACTTAAATGTAAATGTAAATGTAAGGCCCCTCCGCCGTTCCCTGTAGCCAATAGCTGCTCGCTCTGTGCCTCTCTCTCCCTTCCTCCTAAACTCTGGTTAAAAAAGTAGCCAAACAATTGGCTTTTCTGCTGCTTCCCTCACTCGGATAAGACTGGACGATGACCCGACTGGGTCCATACGGGACAGGTCTGGTTGTCCTTAGGTCCATACGGGACAGGTCTGGTTGTCCTTAGGTCCATACGGGAACGGGTTTTAAGAAATGTATTGATGCAATATGGGTCAGGGGCTTTCCTGTGTCCATTTCGGAACGGTATCTACAACTCACATCACCATTTGTCCTCATTGTTCAGATTATTCAAATTCAATCATGAAATGTTTAGAGAGTGATTAGAGGGACAATAGAGTGCTGAGTACCAGGCCATCAGCGAGGGCCGTTATCAAGTTTGCTAGGCTACCCATCAGCTCCATTCATTTGGACAGTTTTGGATGGGATTACTGACGGCCGATTGGCCAGCTCATCCTCATCTAGACCGCTGATTGGCCATCTCATTCTCATCTAGACCGCTGATTGGCCAGCTCATCCTCCTCAGGAGAATAACATCATCCTCAATGAGGAAATAGCAAACATTTTTTGTTTGAGATACAATTTTGAGCTGGGGTTTTTCAGTGTTTTTCCTCCAATTTTTTGCTTTGGCCATGTACGAGTATATGATGAGTCAACAACATTTTTGGGGTATGAGTTAACAGAATATAAACTTTTAAAAGTGAGATTGTCACTGGACAGTTACTTTTAACGGTTTCCTTTTTCTAGATGTTTCGTGTGATGAGACAGAGCAAGGCCCTTCTCCTCCACTCCAGACCCACAGCCTCAGAGAGTTTGAACAGGTAAGGTGTTGGCATCTTCTCTCCTCTTCCTATGGTCTCTGGTTCAGCAATGTTAATCAGTCTGACGCTGTCTGTGTGGTAGTCAGTGGGAGAGAGAGGTGTTCAGGCCTGTCTGGGTTGTCTGTTAATATGTGTTTTGGTGTGTTGGTGATGATTATGTGGTAACTGAACCTCTGACTATATGAGTCAAAGATATTCCAGTCTCGTGTGGCTTCCCCCAATCCCCATAATTCTCTCTCCTCACCTTACCCTGTCTGCATGTCGGCCACCTAGACCTGTACTGTAAATAACCCACATGCACAAAGTCACTCAAACACACAAACACATTCAGACAGAGACATGATGTATGTATGGAAATCTAAATGATTTTGTGTTTGTGACACTGGGCAGCTGTGGTGTACTATACAGTAAGTGGTGGGTAGGGTTGTAGAGGGAGAAGGTTGGTTTCCCTCTCCTCTAGTGGTGGGTATGGTTGTAGAGGGAGAAGGTTGGTTTCCCTCTCCTCTAGTGGTGGGCAGGGTTGTAGAGGGAGAAGATTGGTTTCCCTCTCCTCTAGTGGTGGGTAGGGTTGTAGAGGGAGAAGGTTGGTTTCCCTCTCCTCTAGTGGTGGGTATGGTTGTGGAGGGATGAGGTTGGTTTCTCTCCTCTAGTGGTGGGTATGGTTGTGGAGGGAGAAGATTGGTTTCCCTCTCCTCTAGTGGTGGGTATGGTTGTAGAGGGAGAAGGTTGGTTTCCCTCTCCTCTAGTGGTGGGTATGGTTGTAGAGGGAGAAGGTTGGTTTCCCTCTCCTCTAGTGGTGGGTATGGTTGTGGAGGGATGAGGTTGGTTTCTCTCCTCTAGTGGTGGGTATGGTTGTGGAGGGATGAGGTTGGTTTCTCTCCTCTAGTGGTGGGTATGGTTGTGGAGGGAGAAGGTTGGTTTCTCTCCTCTAGTGGTGGGTATGGTTGTGGAGGGGGAAGGTTGGTTTCTCTCCTCTAGTGGTGGGTATGGTTGTGGAGGGGGAAGGTTGGTTTCTCTCCTCTAGTGGTGGGTATGGTTGTGGAGGGGGAAGGTTGGTTTCTCTCCTCTAGTGGTGGGTATGGTTGTGGAGGGGGAAGGTTGGTTTCTCTCCTCTAGTGGTGGGTATGGTTGTGGAGGGGGAAGGTTGGTTTCTCTCCTCTAGTGGTGGGTATGGTTGTGGAGGGGGAAGGTTGGTTTCTCTCCTCTAGTGGTGGGTATGGTTGTGGAGGGGGAAGGTTGGTTTCTCTCCTCTAGTGGTGGGTATGGTTGTGGAGGGGGAAGGTTGGTTTCTCTCCTCTAGTGGTGGGTATGGTTGTGGAGGGGGAAGGTTGGTTTCTCTCCTCTAGTGGTGGGTATGGTTGTGGAGGGGGAAGGTTGGTTTCTCTCCTCTAGTGGTGGGTATGGTTGTGGAGGGAGAAGGTTGGTTTCTCTCCTCTAGTGGTGGGTATGGTTGTGGAGGGGGAAGGTTGGTTTCTCTCCTCTAGTGGTGGGTATGGTTGTGGAGGGGGAAGGTTGGTTTCTCTCCTCTAGTGGTGGGTATGGTTGTGGAGGGGGAATGTTAGTTTCTCTCCTCTAGTGGTGGGTATGGTTGTGGAGGGGGAAGGTTGGTTTCTCTCCTCTAGTGGTGGGTATGGTTGTGGAGGGGGAAGGTTGGTTTCTCTCCTCTAGTGGTGGGTATGGTTGTGGAGGGGGAAGGTTGGTTTCTCTCCTCTAGTGGTGGGTATGGTTGTGGAGGGGGAAGGTTGGTTTCTCTCCTCTAGTGGTGGGTATGGTTGTGGAGGGGGAAGGTTGGTTTCTCTCCTCTAGTGGTGGGTATGGTTGTGGAGGGGGAAGGTTGGTTTCTCTCCTCTAGTGGTGGGTATGGTAGTGGAGGGGGAAGGTTGGTTTCTCTCCTCTAGTGGTGGGTATGGTTGTGGAGGGGGAAGGTTGGTTTCTCTCCTCTAGTGGTGGGTATGGTAGTGGAGGGGGAAGGTTGGTTTCTCTCCTCTGGTGGTGGGTATGGTTGTGGAGGGGGAAGGTTGGTTTCTCTCCTCTAGTGGTGGGTATGGTTGTGGAGGGGGAAGGTTGGTTTCTCTCCTCTAGTGGTGGGTATGGTTGTGGAGGGAGAAGGTTGGTTTCTCTCCTCTAGTGGTGGGTATGGTTGTGGAGGGGGAAGGTTGGTTTCTCTCCTCTATTGGTGGGGATGGTAGTGGAGGGGGAAGGTTGGTTTCTCTCCTCTAGTGGTGGGTATGGTTGTGGAGGGGGAAGGTTGGTTTCTCTCCTCTAGTGGTGGGTATGGTTGTGGAGGGGGAAGGTTGGTTTCTCTCCTCTAGTGGTGGGTATGGTTGTGGAGGGAGAAGGTTGGTTTCTCTCCTCTAGTGGTGGGTATGGTTGTGGAGGGAGAAGGTTGGTTTCTCTCCTCTAGTGGTGGGTATGGTTGTGGAGGGGGAAGGTTGGTTTCTCTCCTCTATTGGTGGGGATGGTAGTGGAGGGGGAAGGTTGGTTTCTCTCCTCTAGTGGTGGGTATGGTTGTGGAGGGGGAAGGTTGGTTTCTCTCCTCTAGTGGTGGGTATGGTTGTGGAGGGGGAAGGTTGGTTTCTCTCCTCTAGTGGTGGGTATGGTTGTGGAGGGAGAAGGTTGGTTTCTCTCCTCT
Source organism: Salvelinus alpinus (assembly GCF_045679555.1). Taxonomy (NCBI): domain Eukaryota; kingdom Metazoa; phylum Chordata; class Actinopteri; order Salmoniformes; family Salmonidae; genus Salvelinus; species Salvelinus alpinus. Next base: position 44,040,332 of record NC_092101.1, on the reverse strand, counting down.
AGTGGTGGGTATGGTTGTGGAGGGGGAAGGTTGGTTTCTCTTCTCTAGTGGTGGGTATGGTTGTGGAGGGAGAAGGATGGTTTCTCTCCTCTAGTGGTGGGTATGGTTGTGGAGGGAGAAGGATGGTTTCTCTCCTCTAGTGGTGGGTATGGTTGTGGAGGGGGAAGGTTGGTTTCTCTCCTCTAGTGGTGGGTATGGTTGTGGAGGGAGAAGGTTGGTTTCTCTCCTCTAGTGGTGGGTATGGTTGTGGAGGGGGAAGGTTGGTTTCTCTCCTCTAGTGGTGGGTATGGTTGTGGAGGGGGAAGGTTGGTTTCTCTCCTCTAGTGGTGGGTATGGTTGTGGAGGGATGAGGTTGGTTTCTCTCCTCTAGTGGTGGGTATGGTTGTGGAGGGGGAAGGTTGGTTTCTCTCCTCTAGTGGTGGGTATGGTTGTGGAGGGGGAAGGTTGGTTTCTCTCCTCTAGTGGTGGGTATGGTTGTGGAGGGGGAAGGTTGGTTTCTCTCTAGTGGTGGGTATGGTTGTGGAGGGATGAGGTTGGTTTCTCTCCTCTAGTGGTGGGTATGGTAGTGGGGGGAGAAGGTTGGTTTCTCTCCTCTAGTGGTGGGTATGGTTGTGGAGGGGGAAGGTTGGTTTCTCTCCTCTAGTGGTGGGTATGGTTGTGGAGGGGGAAGGTTGGTTTCTCTCCTCTAGTGGTGGGTATGGTTGTGGAGGGATGAGGTTGGTTTCTCTCCTTTAGTGGTGGGTATGGTTGTGGAGGGAG